>NC_050070.1:72897615-73197615 GCF_009764565.3 Dermochelys coriacea | reverse complement strand
TGCATACTACAGATGTCAAACTAACTGGCCTGTAGTTACTCGGATCACTTTTTTTTCCTTTCTTAAAAATAGGAACTATATTAGCAATTCTCCAATCATTCGGTACTACTCCTGAGTTTACAGATTCATTAAAAATTCTTGCTAATGGGCTTGCAATTTCAGGTGCCAATTCCTTTAATATTCTTGGATGAAGATTATCTGGGCCCCCCGATTTAGTCCCATTAAGCTGTTTCAGTTTCGCTTCTACTAAATTATGCTATATTTACAAGAAAAAAACTCAAATGTAGATGGTAAACTATTGTTTTATTGTAAAAATTATATTTTAAAACCACCTTTATTTAAGTCAAATTAGTTCAACCTGCTCTTCACACACATTCTGTATACTTCCCATCCACTTTTGCAGCTTTGACTAGGTATCAGATTATTATTATCTATCTCCATTACAGTAGTGCCTAGAGGCTTGAAGCAAAATATACAAGCTAGACAAAAAGTGGAGAAAAGGAAATATCCTCATTTCACTGATGTGGTACTGAGTCACAGAGAAGTTAAGTGATTTGCTTGTGGTCATAAAGGAAGTTTGTGGCAGAGTTTTGAATTGAATCCTTGGTTTCAGGGCAGTGCCTTAACCACAGAAATATCCTTCCTATCTCAGCCACATTTGGAGACATAAATAAAAAAAGATCTGGTCTTTTGTAGGTCAATACAATTGACTTGAAGCAGGAGCATTAATAGAACATGTGTCTCTTTGATGCTCAGAAGCAGACAGTATCAAGGAAGTTTAGAGTTTCATTTGCAGATGGAAAAAATTCACTGCACTGCCACCAAATAACCCTCTTCATCTGCATACAGCACTGAGGGCAAGGGCAGTTTCCTTGACCATGATGCCACAGAAATGTGTTTCAATGATGTTAAACTGCTTCCCTCCTTCCTTAAGTTTTGTTTGTTTATAGTTATAAACAGTAGACAAAAGATGAAGTGGGAAATTACAAAACACATTTGTTCTGAAGTTTCATATAAACCACTAACATTCAGGATGTTACTCTACAAAAGCTTGAACATGGGCTTAACTTTAAGCATCTGAGAAGTTCAGTTGAACACAATGGGACTACGCGTGTTTAAAGTTGAACATGTATATAAGACTATGCAGGCTCAGGGCCTTAAAATGGACAAAGAAAACTACAACAAAAACAAAACAAACAAGTGATAAACTCTACTCAGTAAGCATTATAACAGAAACAAAAAATGCAAACATTTATTGTGGCTTTATGTCTGCCTACAAGAAAGAACCTGTTGAGTTTCATGGTCATTGATGTCTGTCACTGGGGGATAAATTAAGATTTTGTCCCTTGCTCGATGCACCAGTGGCCCAGAATTCTTCCTTGGGATTTTGTGGTGAGTTCTTCCTTTTCCTCAGTTTTAGGTATGTCTGGTGCTTACGGTACAAATGTGTATATAGCCCATTATTTTCCCAACATTGTTAGAGTTTTATTTATTTTAAATTGATTATTCTAACCAGACAGTTGTTTATGAGACCTCAAACAGAAAGAACTAGCCTGTTATGTCACCTGCTTCCCTGTGCAAAAACAAATGGTTAAACTGAGAACTTCTTAAAAAGTACAGAGCAGTTGTGTGTGTTTGTGCAAGATGGTAGCAATAAATGGACAAGTTTTCGGATAAAGTAATTAGAGAAAGGATTGTTACTAGTTTCGTTACTATTGTTTAATACTGTATTATTATAAATTAATATAGAATTAAGTAAAACTTCCAGTCCAGCATTACAGCATGGAGCTATCTACCAAAGCAGCTTGAGACACACAAAAATGGGAATCGCTTCAGACAGGCTTTCACTCCTGTCAAAGAAGGGGAGTTTATTCCATGGTGATTATGTGCTTGGGTCAGCAAATTCATCATGAAGCAAACTATCATATCCTTAGATGGAGAAAAAGCACCATGATCAAGGATTTCAAAGGTAAAAGATGTGCAAAGGAAATGGTATTTTCATAGATTCATAGATATTAAGATCAGAAGGGACCATTAGGATCATCTAGTCTGACCTCCTATACAATGCAGGCCACAGAATCTCAACCACCCACTCCTGCGATAAACCTCTCACCTATGTCTGAGCTATTGAAGTCCTCAAATCATGGTTTAAAGACTTCAAGGAACAGAGAATACTCCAGCAAGTGACCCGTGCCCCATGCTACAGAGGAAGGTGAAAAACCTCCAGGGCCTCTTCTAATCTGCTCTGGAGGAAAATTCCTTCCTGACCCCAAATATGGCGATCAGCTAAATCCTGAGCATATGGGCAAGATTCAGCGCCAAATTCTATGAGATGTCCAATACCTGCAAGTTTAGACAGTTGAGCACTTTGCCTCTGAAAAGGGGGTGAATATCTTCAAAATCTTATTTGGAACAGCACCAACTGAAATGAAAGGGAATGTGAAAAGAAGCCATGTGTGTGTGGCTGAGGGGAATATTATCAAATTACAACTGTATTTGCCTGGTTGTGTTATATATATCTATCTTTCTCTTTAGATGGATAAATTTGCTCCAATTCCTTGATAAACAGAAAAGCTCAGCCTCTGCCCTTACATTATTGAAATATTCACACTACTTCACTTCTAATCTACAGAGAGAAAGATATAAGATGTACCTTCAAACTTACAGCACTGATTGAAATAAACATCCACACTCTGAGAGATGCTCTGCTATGCTCTTAAATAAATATAAAGTGTGATAAAGCACCTAGGATTTTTTTTTCGGGACAGGTGGGTGGCATGAAGCCTAGTGAATTCTAATAATTCCCTCCTACTCCCTTGCACCATAAAAATTCATGTGTTTAACTTCTTCCATTGAAAGGTGACCATGTAATTTTTATAGTTTATATTTGTATCTGTAGCCCTGATCTACTCATGCTGCTGGAGAGCCAGAAGGAAAGTATTTTATTGCAGTTGAGAATAACTGTATGACAGAAATTATTAGATGCTTTATCCAAAACAGTGTAATTGTAGTGGTGTTAAAGAACTCTGCAGTAGGTACACCAGAATACCACCATATGAAAGTAGTGCAATATACCACTATTAGCTGAATGGAGAGACTATTGGTACAGTAAAGTTCTGCCTTTTTCCAGCAATAGAAACATATAAATTACAGGAGGGTGAACCAGTTTAGATAAGGTCAGAATTAACAAAGTAAAAACTAATAGAGAAGGAAAACAATAGCAGTATATTCTAATGAGGAGCAAACAGATGTGTGTAACCAAATTAGGTCCATCTCATACAATGGACTTCAGTCCCTCTAGAAACTCATCTCTAGGCCAAGCCAGCTCCAAAGGTCAGTCCAGAGATAGCGAGATCTTGGCCCTGCCTGTCCACACACTCCTAGTTTGTTTGTACTTTGGGGGCAATCCCTGCATCATCTTGAATACTATTATCCTTGTGGAACTTTGCTCCAGTTGTATGTGGCTCTTGATGCCTTTCTCCTAGCCTTCACCCCCCCATGAAAGGGCCATGGACAGTCTGGTCCTGAAGGAATCTGGGTATATTGATTGAAGGCTACAATTTAACCTCCAGTTTCCAGTGAAGACAATAGACAGAAATGCCATATATAAAGTTTTGTGTCGCTCACTGTGGGCCTTCATCACATATTGGGTCTCACACCTGGCTCTTGGCAGGGGGAGAAGTACAAAGGCACATTACTATCAATTAGTTCAATCTGTGTACCAAACAAAATGCACCAAATTCTCTTCTAGTATAAACAGGCACAGCTCCATTGACTTGAATTTGGCCCAAGATATATACTGTATTCCATTAGAAAGTATTGAAATCCTTAGGGTGGATTTTCTCCATACAGAGGATCTTTTTGTCTTTGAAAAAAGTCATTTAGTTTCTTATTCCTTTAAGAACAATAATATTCAACATGGCTCACATTTTATTTATTGTGCTATTCTTGCAGCAGTATGTCTCCCCCCCCCACCCCCGTAGACAAAAGGAGTAACAAGCACTGCAGTTTGCTTTCTCCACAATGTACAGCATGCTTGTTGATTCATTACCAAATAGCAACGAGCAGGGAAAATTTACTGTGCTTCCAGCATGTAGTTAAGGAGCATGTTTCCCTGCCAAGGATGAGCCATAAAACACTGTCTCACTTACACAATGATTACCTGTGATGAGTGACACCAGGAATAGATAAAAGTAAAATAGCTGATGTATGGAATCCACTTTCATAACTGTAAATGATATCAGGTGTTTGCATTTACTTTCAAGTTGATCAAATGTAAAGGAAAATAGTGTTGACAGATGCTGGAAAAGCATTAAACTTTTCTTTCATCTTTGTGTGCATGTATTTAGCTTAGACTAGAGGGCTCCTTAGGAAGGATTGGACAAATTGGAGAGAGTCCAGAGGAGAGCAACAAAAATGATAAAAGGTTTAGAAAACCTGACTTGTGAGGAAAGGTTTAAAAAAATGGGCATGTTTAGTATTGAGAAAAGAAGACTGATAACAGTCTTCAAATATATTAAGGGCTGTTATAAATAGGGTAATAAATTGTTCTCCATGTCTACTACAGGTAGGGCAAGAAGTAATGGGCTTAATCTGCAGCAAGGGAGATTTTGGTTAAATAGCAGGAAAAAAGTTCAAACTATAAAGGTAGTTAAACTCTGGAATGTGATTCTAAGGGAGGACGGGAAATCTCCATCCTTTGAGATTTTTAAGAACAGATTGGACAAAACACCTGCCAGAGATGGTCTAGTTTTCCTCGGCCATGCCTCTAGGGGCTGGACTTGATGACATCTTGAGGTCCCTTCCAGCCCTACGTTTTATATCCACATCTTTATCTAATATTAATTGGATTTTGATACATCAATCAATAAGTGTGAGCAATGAGTGTATGCTGTTATATGAGAACTGCTCCTGAGAGTACAGGCAGTGCAGTTGTGGATGGCCCCTTAGTGGGGAAAAGAGCAAAATGAATTAGGCCCCATGGCTCACAATCTCAAAGATATTTAGGTGTCTAACACCCATTGATCTCAATGGAAGTTAGAAGCCTAAATACCTTTGAGGATCTAAGCCTATGTGTCCTCTCCCACTCTTCTTGGACATGATACTGTACCACTGAATTCAATGGGAATTTTGCCATTAACTTCAGTGGGTGCAGGATGAAGACCCTTGTGTACCCAGACAAGGCCAGTCACAATGTGGCCCTGTGTAGTTCAGTGTTTTCAAGACAATAATATTGTCCCCATTCTATAGTACCTAACACAATAGATGTTTATGCACAGCATATACAATAAAACTAGAGTTGGCTCAAAAACAGAAACAAAAATCTTGCAAATTAAAAATTTGATCCCTTCCCCAAAATTTCTGCAACAACAAAATTTTACCAACAACAAAAACCTAAACTAAAAAGTGAAAAAAATCTCTAATGATGGGGATTTCACATCCTCCCTTAGAACCCCATTCCAGATTTTAAAAGCCTTTTCCCCCTCCTCCTTCTTTCACTTATCTACTTGCAATTTTTGTGGGTTTTTGTTACCAGTTTTTCACTGAAAAAACGAAATTTTTCAGACAGAGGAAAAAAAAACCATTTTCATCTCAAAAATGTTTGTGATTGAAAATTTCCACCTGGCTCTAAGTAAATGCTCCTTTCTAGTGTTATTAAAGATGCTTCAATTGTCATCAGATGTTGGGTGAGTGTGTATGTTCTCTCTGCATGCTGCATGGGCTCTGGCCACATCACCTGTACAGCAGGTGCCGATTGAATTGCCCAGTAACCACAGACCCATTAGTAGCAAAGGAACTTGGTCAGGTTTATTGTCGATGAAGCATAGTATGAGCACCTTATACTTGCTATAGTACACTTAATACGTGTATGCCCATGACAATGGACACAGCTCAATGAATGGCAGGACTTTCCATTTCCTATAGGCTGGCCAAAGACATTCCCCTGAGATCTCATTTTATACACCAATACAAACAAGTTATGTATTGCCCTCTGACATGGTTAGCTACCACCCTCTACCTTGTACATGTTGGTTTGATCAAAACATCTCTATCCATCACACTGTCATTCTGACCTTATCTTTAGGGGAGGTCAACGTGTCCCTGTTATCTTTGGAGTACTTGTGGCACCTTAGAGACTAACAAATTTATTAGAGCATAAGCTTTCGTGAGCTACAGCTCACTTCATCGGATGCATTTGGTGGAAAAAACAGAGGAGAGATTTATATACACACACACAGAGAACATGAAACAATGGGTTTATCATACACACTGTAAGGAGAGTGATCACTTAAGATAAGCCATCACCAACAGCAGGGGGGGGGAAGGAGGAAAACCTTTCATGGTGACAAGCAGGTAGGCTAATTCCAGCAGTTAACAAGAATATCAGAGGAACAGTGGGGGGTGGGGTGGGAGGGAGAAATACCATGGGGAAATAGTTTTACTTTGTGTAATGACTCATCCATTCCCAGTCTCTATTCAAGCCTAAGTTAATTGTATCCAGTTTGCAAATTAATTCCAATTCAGCAGTCTCTCGTTGGAGTCTGTTTTTGAAGCTTTTTTGTTGAAGTATAGCCACTCTTAGGTCTGTGATCGAGTGACCAGAGAGATTGAAGTGTTCTCCAACTGGTTTTTGAATGTTATAATTCTTGACGTCTGATTTGTGTCCATTCATTCTTTTACGTAGAGACTGTCCAGTTTGGCCAATGTACATGGCAGAGGGGCATTGCTGGCACATGATGGCATATATCACATTGGTAGATGCGCAGGTGAAGGAGCCTCTGATAGTGTGGCTGATGTGATTAGGCCCTATGATGGTATCCCCTGAATAGATATGTGGACAGAGTTGGCAACGGGCTTTGTTGCAAGGATAGGTTCCTGGGTTAGTGGTTCTGTTGTGTGGTGTGTGGTTGCTGGTGAGTATTTGCTTCAGAGTACCCACCTGCTGAAGTGAAGAAACAGATTGACAGAGCCAGAAGAGTACCCAGAAGTCACCTACTACAGGACAGGCCCAACAAAGAAAACAACAGAACGCCACTAGCCATCACCTTCAGCCCCCAACTAAAACCCCTCCAACGCATCATCAAGGATCTACAACCTATCTTGAAGGACGAGCCATCGCTCTCTCAGATCTTGGGAGATAGACCAGTCCTTGCTTACAGACAGCCCCCCAATCTGAAGCAAATACTCACCAGCAACCACACACCACACAACAGAACCACTAACCCAGGAACCTATCCTTGCAACAAAGCCCGTTGCCAACTCTGTCCACATATCTATTCAGGGGATACCATCATAGGGCCTAATCACATCAGCCACACTATCAGAGGCTCCTTCACCTGCGCATCTACCAATGTGATATATGCCATCATGTGCCAGCAATGCCCCTCTGCCATGTACATTGGCCAAACTGGACAGTCTCTACGTAAAAGAATGAATGGACACAAATCAGACGTCAAGAATTATAACATTCAAAAACCAGTTGGAGAACACTTCAATCTCTCTGGTCACTCGATCACAGACCTAAGAGTGGCTATACTTCAACAAAAAAGCTTCAAAAACAGACTCCAACGAGAGACTGCTGAATTGGAATTAATTTGCAAACTGGATACAATTAACTTAGGCTTGAATAGAGACTGGGAATGGATGAGTCATTACACAAAGTAAAACTATTTCCCCATGGTATTTCTCCCTCCCACCCCACCCCCCACTGTTCCTCTGATATTCTTGTTAACTGCTGGAATTAGCCTACCTGCTTGTCACCATGAAAGGTTTTCCTCCTTCCCCCCCCTGCTGTTGGTGATGGCTTATCTTAAGTGATCACTCTCCTTACAGTGTGTATGATAAACCCATTGTTTCATGTTCTCTGTGTGTGTGTATATAAATCTCTCCTCTGTTTTTTCCACCAAATGCATCCGATGAAGTGAGCTGTAGCTCACGAAAGCTTATGCTCTAATAAATTTGTTAGTCTCTAAGGTGCCACAAGTACTCCTTTTCTTTTTGAGAATACAGACTAACACGGCTGCTACTCTGAAACCTGTTATCTTTGGAGAATGTGTTGGTATTGAGGTGTTCTGGTACCACCCTTCTGGAATGTGTTTGCCCGAGTATCCTGTGCCTACCACTTCTCCGGAATTGTGTGTGCCAGACCAGTCCAGTTCTTGCTAGGTTCTGTGAGCTTGCACGCAGGCAAAGCCTGACTTCTGATTACAGCCTGTCTCTTGCTAACTTTGCTTTATATTAGCAAGGCTTGATCACTACTTTAGTTCAGGCCTCAGGTATCATACCAAGCCTCTTGTCTTAGACTCTCTTTCTACTACATCAATTAGTAAAATAGAGAGGATGGTGAGATTCATAAGGTCAGAAGGGACTACTGTGAGCATCTAGTCTGAACCTTCTGTATAGCAGAGGCCATGAAACTTTCCTGAATTAATTCCTTTTTGAACTAGAATATGTCTTTTATAAAAACATCCAATCTTGATCTAAAAATTGCCAGTGATGGAGAATCCACCACAGCCCTTGTAAACTGTGAAGCAGGGAAGCCTGCTTCAGCTGAATTTCTCCATTTCCCATATTGTCACTGTACCATCTAGCATTCAGGGATAAGTAAGTATATTTTTATCACTGGTAAACTACTCTTAAAGTAGGTAGAAAATGACTAGTTATTTTTCTATAGAACTTTCACAAAGCTTTCAGCCAATATCCTGTTTCTTTTTTACTCAGTCCTTTCTTAGTCAAATTTAAATGCAATTTTTTTTTCCAATTAAGAATGAAGGGCCAGATTTTTAAAAGGTATTTAGGTGCCTAACTCCCATTGAAATGCATAGTTGTCAGGTCACTAAATACCTTAAAAATCTGCCCCAAATGAAAAATGAGTTCCAAATTTAGCTCTCATTTAAACTGGTTTAACTCTAGAGTAATTACATTTACTTAAATTGTGTGACAAAGTTTCTTCTCTACCTTGGTGGGTCTTGAGCTTATTGGCGGATTTGCTCACCTTGGAGCTTCACAGCAGCCCTCAGTTTGGCCGTTTTCGTGAACCTACAGTCCAGGTCAACTCCTCCTGTGTCTGACCAGGAGTTGGGAGGTTTAGGGGGAACCTGGGCCCGCCCTCTAGTCCAGGTTCCAGCCCAGGGCCCTGTGGAATGCAGCTGTCTAGAGTGCCTCCTGGAACAGCTGTGCGACAGCTACAACTTCCTGGGCTACTTCCCCATGGCCTCCTCCCAACACCTTCTTTATCCTCATCATAGGACCTTCCTCCTGGTGTCTGATAATGCTTGTACTCCTCAGTCCTCCAACAGTCCACGTTCTCACTCTCAGCTCCTAGCGCCTCTTGCTCCCAGTTCCTTACACGCGCACACAAACTGAAGTGAGCTCCTTTTTAAACCCAGGTGCCCTGATTAGCCTGCCTTAATTGATTCTAGCAGCTTCTTGATTAGAACAGCTGCAGCCAATCAGCCTGTCTGTCTTAATTGTCTCCAGAAGGTTCCTGATTGTTCTGGAACCTTCCCTGTTACCTTACCCAGGGAAAAGGGACCTACTTAACCTGGGGCTAATATATCTGCCTTCTACTACTCTCCTGTAGCCATCTGGCCTGACCCTGTCACAGTAGTTACTCAAGATTTACACCTGTGTAATTAAGAACTGAGTTCTGAAATTGGCCCTTAATAAGGAGTCAGAATTTGTCTCACTGGGTAAGAAGACTAAAGACAATTTTCCTTTAAATTTGAAACTCTACACAAAATACTGTTTAAGGGAAGGGGTGGAGCCAGTGCCCACCTTCTAAATTTTAGCCCAGTGATTAGAGCACTCAGGTGGGATGTGGGAGATCCAGGTTACGATCCCTTTTGCCTGAGGGAGAGGATTTGAACAGGAGAGTGCTCTAAGCTATGGGATGTTCTGATGAGGGGCCCTCTCAATCTTTGCTGTTGAATTTGTTCCACTTTGGCTAAATAATCAAAGAGTAGGCAGATTAAATGGTGAGTCTCCCACCTCCCAGTTGGCTACAGAATCAGTTGTTTGCATGCTCTCTCTGCTCCAATGACTATTTAAGTATTTAGCCACAGTAGAACAGCTTCAAAAGGAGAGACTGAGTGAGCCTCACATCAGAGGATCTTGTAGCATAGGGGTTAGAGCTCTTACCTCAAGAGTGTGGGAGACCCAATTTAAAAATCCTTCCTCCCACTTAGGTAGAGAGGAGACTTGAACCTGGCTCTCTCACATCCCACCTGAGTGCTATAATCACTGGACTAAAAGATATAAGGGCAGCAGCAGGTGCCTAATTCATTCTCACAAAAAACAACATAGGCGCCTATGCTGTCTAACTCCAAGAAAGGCATTTCCAGCTGTAGGTCACTCACAGACATAGGTGCCTCACTGCAGCCTGGATTTACTTGCCTATCTCCATGAGAGAGTGGGGCTCAAGACACACCCCTCTTTTTGGCATAGAATCAGGGCTGGAAGTGACCTTGACAGGTTATCAACTCTAGCCCCATGCAGTGAGACAGGACCAAGAAAACCTGGACCATCCCTGGCAGATGTTTGTCCAACCTGTTATAAAAAATTGTCAATGATAGCATATCCCACTGACTAGCTTAGACAGCTCCCTGCCTGGCATGCTGGCTTTTGTTGATCCCATTCTTAGACACCTATCTTTGCCTATGCACTGTATAGGGATCCTAGTCACCTAATTCAGGCTTTGTGGATTGGAGTGTTGTTCCTGTGATTTTTCTAGGTGCTTCAATGTTCAGTATTGTGATACTGAATGTTGCAATGTCTAAGACTCTTTGTGGCTGTAGTCCTAAGAGTCGAATCTTGAAGCTGGTTCCATAGGTGTGTAAGGACCCAGTGCCATCATTTTATGGCTTGCGTGGTCAGGTCAGGGGAGAAACTGAACAGGGAGTTCATATAATTTGTGAGATAAAGTAAAAGAAAAGGAGTACTTGTGGCACCTTAGAGACTAACAAATTTATTTGAGCATAAGCTTTCATGAGCTACAGCTCACTTCATCGGATGCATCAAATAAATTTGTTAGTCCACAAGTACTCCTTTTCTTTTTTGCGAATACAGACTAAGACGGCTGCTACTCTGAAACCTGAGATAAAGTAGTGATTTTCATGCTAGGTTTCCTCAGAGCAAAAAGAAAGAGAGGGAAGATGTGGTGTGAATGGGGGTTATATGTCATTCATAAATAAAGGTGTAGCTAGTTGACTATATACAGCATGAATCCACAACCCAAAACCCCACCTGTGTATTTGTGGGGTTTCAAAATTTGCTTCATGCAGCTGATAATAAAGCCCCTGTTAGGCCTACAGATTCCTTACCTTAGCCGTTTTGCTCAGGCTTTGCTCACTGTATCATGTGCAAATGAAGACTACGTTATCATTTTTCCATCTTCAGATGTTGTACTCATTTATTTATAATTGTTATATAGTAATGAGAAATTAGGGAAGTAGCTGCCTCACTGTGCTTATTAGCAACATCAGTAATGTAGCACAGATCTGTAATATGTTATCAAATGAGTAATATGATCATTAATTTTTAAAATAGTTTTGCTATTAAGAATAGCATTACAGTCACATTCATTAACCACTTAATTTCCACCCCCACCTATAGAGCTGGCAAGTATATAATGCTTAACTTTTTGGTCGGTATATGCATGGTAGACCTGCATCTTGAAAACGTTTCTATGGAATTTGCTTTGCTCACAACGACTGAGTAATAAGTCTCTATATATGGCTGAGGATCAAAGAGTTAAAATCTATGCCCCACCACAACCCAATGCCAGGGTTCTGAGCTGCAGTATAGCTTCCTTGTATAGCAACATTCTCCTGTTGGCTGGAATACTGGCTACACTGCCTTTGTGTCACTGGAGCTGCAGATGCAAATTCTTGGTCCTTCTCCTGGTCTACTCTGTGCCACCACCATCACCTCTCTAGCATGGAGATGAACTCTGGAAGATAGTCACTCTGTTGGAAGTCCTCAAGTGGTGAGAAGGGATTTGGACTGGTTCTCTGCACCAGAGTGAATTTTACTTTTTGTGATCAGGCAACACTGCTTTTATCTCCAAAACAAGAATTCTGTTTTATGAAAAATACCACGCTTTCAACATTTTTTTCCATTCTGATGCACAATCAAACCCAGACCTTTTGAAATTTTTCAGGCACACACAGGAGATCATCTTAGGGACTAGATCATTCATCTGGGATATGGAAGACCCAGGTTCAGATCCTGCTCTGTCTGATTTAGCCAGGGACTTGAACTTGAGTCTCCAACATCTCAGATCAGTGTCCTAAACACTGGGTAGGTGTATCTAGTTTTGACCAGCAATTTCATCCTAGACCTGAGAAACCGTCTCAACAAAAAGACATTTTGTATAAAAGTTCCCAACCGGCTCAACCATTTAGACTGTAAGCTCTTTGAGGCATAGATTGTTTCTTACTGTGTGTTTATACAGTGCATAGCACAATGGGGTCTTTAGACCCTTTAGGTAGAGCCCTGAGCAGATTAAAAAATTATATCCATGGATACAGATATCCACAGCTATAAAACAGATATCCACAGAGCTGTAGGGCTCTACCAGGAACGACAGTGGTGAAAACAGCAGCATGTTGGGCCATCACTCCCAGGAGCCAGCGCTCTGTGTGGGCAGCTCCTTCAGTGTGGCTGTACTGCTCCCAGCCCCGCTCCTAGCCCCACCCACTGGGCCAGGCACCAGGATCTCTGGCAGCTGTCCCTGTTCGTGCTGGTGTGTACAAGCAACTCGTATGCCCCCAGACAGGAGACGCAGACCACTGGGTGGAAGGGACTCCTGTCCATGGGCATGTGAGCTGCTTGCACACACTTGCATGACCAGGGACAGCTGCCCGTGAGCTTGGTGCCCGCTGCAGTGGGCAGGGTTTGGGTGGGGCAGGGGGTGGTACAGCCGTGCCAGAGATACTGCCTGTGTGGGGTGCTGGTTCCTGCAAGTGGTGGCCCAACATGCTGCTGCTTTTGCTGCTGAGGTTTCTGGTATGGTCCTGCAGCTTCGCAGACATCCGATTTATATCTTTGGATAGCCACATCTGCGGATATAAATTTTGTCTCCATGCAGCGCTCTACATCTAGGCACTACTGGAACATAAATAATCATAGTTGAACTGCCTGGGTGGATAGAGTCACTCAGCAATAGGTATAAAGGAAAAAAAATAAGTCAGGATTGGATGTTTGACTTGTGTTACACAGGAGGTCAGACTATATGATCACAATGGTCCTTTCTGGCCTGAAATCCATGAAGTGAACTGGCTAATGATGGTGTCATGTGGGGCTCTATTAAAATTAGAGAGGGCCCACGGCCCAACATGTTGAAGGAACCATGTCAGAAGTAGGAAGAGAACCAAGGAAAGATGGATTAATGAAAGCCAAGAGACGACCAGATTTCAAGGAAGTGCCTAAAAGCATATAGTATATTAGTACTTTTGCATTTCATTGTGGATATTACTCAACCAAAGGGAAGTTTTGATTTTGGTTCAGGGAATGGTTCTGGGGTTCAGGAGGAATAAGGAAATATAGAGTGGTATTTTTTTCCCTGTAGGAATGGGAAAGAAAAGGAAGAAAGGGGGAAATTTTTACAACATGTTTATATCCATAAAAATAACAAATATTTCTTAGCTTGTTGCAATTTTATTTTTATTAAGACATTTAACATCAGTGTTTCTGGACCAGTTTGAAAGAACAAAATTTAAGCCACATAATTATTAGTATGTAACTGATAGCTATTTTTAAAGTTGAAATATAATGGGAGTGGGGGTGAGGGAAGGGAAAGTAGTTTTAGAAAATGTGTGAGGATTATTGTTGTAGGATTATTCTTCTTCAGCAATGTACATGATGAAAAGAAAGTTCCAGACTACACAGAGGTTATATAAAATCACAAAGGCATATGCTATCTATAAAGGTCCCTTCACCTCTCACTGCAGCTAATTAGAATCACTTGTAGCTATGAAAGTGATCATACAATCAGAGACACAAATGTGGGGTTTAATTATTCACACCTGCAAACGTTCAAAACACACCCTACTGTAGAAGCTTAGGAAACAAACATACTGTTCAGGCTCAGCGTGCTATTTTTAAATGCCCCCAATTTGTTATTTCAAACTCAGTTGTTTTTTTAACATGGCAAAGGCTCTGTTCATCACCTAGGAAGATATACAATACATCGTAAAGCCCTGATCCTGCAAACAGACACTAGTAACCCTACACACTTGAGTAGTTCCATTTAACGCACTGGCTCAGATAACGTGTTGCTCCAATCCCACACTTGACAGAGAAGGGAAAGGGGTGAGGCGGAAGGAAACTGGTTTTAAACCACATTTATTCCTCCAAAGTCTGTGTTACAGCAGGGCTTGTTGTAACTCCAGTGCAGTTAAACAGTGTATTATGGCCATGGTCAGCCCACATACCTCTGTCATTACAGTAGCGTTAGGCTGGCTGAAGACCCTCCCCCGACATGATAGCTGCATTCTGCAGGAGCCATTAAAATCAGACGTAGTGTCCTTAGACATCCTGTGTAGTATAAAGGAACCATACTGTGTCACCCCATCCCGAAAAGAGAGGGCCACTCATAGTCCACTTTAGAAATTGCTAACCAGAGTGACTTGCCCAAGGCTACAAAGGAAGTATAGTAATAGGAATTCAAGTGGTCCTAATTCCTAGTGATGCAATCAGTCCAGGACACCACACTGCCACTCTAACACAATAATCTGAAATTTTCTGTTGGGTCAGTCGTGTATAGAATCATAGAATCCTAGACTTTAAGGTCAGAAGGGACCATTATGATTGTCCAGTCTGACCTCCTGCACAACGCAGGCCACAGAATCTTACCCACCCACTCCTGTAACGAACCTCTAACCTATGTCTGAGCTATTGAAGTCCTCAAATCGTGGTTTAAAGACTTCAAGGTGCAGAGAATCCTCCAGCAAGTGACCCATGGCCCACGCTGCAGAGGAAGGCGAAAACCCCCCAGGGCCTCTGCCAATCTGCCCTGGAGAAAAATTCCTTCCCAACCCCAAATATGGCGATCATGAGCATGTGGGAAAGAGTCACCAGCCAGACACCCAGGAAAGAATTTTCTGTAGTAACTCAGATCCCACCCCATCTAACATCTCATCACAGGCCATTGGGCATATCTACCGCTAATAGTTGAAGATCAATTAATTGCCAAAATTAGGCTATCCCATCATATCGTCCCTTCCATAAACTTATCAAGCTTAGTCTTGAAGACAGATATGTCTTTTACCCCCACTGCTTCCCTTGGAAGGCAGTTCCAGAACTTCACTCCTCTGATGGTTAGAAACCTTCATCTAATTTCAAGTCTAAACTTCCCGATGGCGAGTTTATATCCATTTGTTCTTCTGTACACACTGGTACTGAGCTTAAGTAATTCTTCTCCTTCCATAGTATTTATCCCTCTGATATATTTCTGGAGAGCAATCATATCTCCCCTCAGCCTTCTTTTGGTTAGGCTAAACAAGCCAAGCCCTTTGAGTCTCCTTTCATAAGACAGGTTTTCCATTCCTCAGATCATCCTAGTAGTCCGTCTCTGTACCTGTTCCAGTTTGAATTCATCCTTCTTAAACATGGGAGACCAGAACTGCACACAATACTCCAGATGAGGTCTCACCAGTGCCTTGTATAATGGTACTAAAACCTCCTTACCTCTACTGGAAATACCTCGCCTGATGCATCCCAAGACTGCATTAGGTTTTTTCAGAGCCATATCATATTGGCGGCTCATAAACATCCTGTGATCAACCAATACTCCAAGGTCCTTCTCCTCCTCTGTTACTTCCAAGTGATGCATCCCCAATTTATAACAAAAATGCTTGTTATTAATCCCTAAATGCATGATCTTGCACTTTTCACTATTAAATTTCATCCTATTACTATTACTTCAGTTTACAAGTCATTCAGATCTTCCAGTCCTTCTCTGTATTGGCAATACCTCCCAGCTCTGTGTCATCTGCAAATTTTATTAGCACATTCCCGCTTTTTGTGCCAAGGTCAGTAATAAAAAGATTAAATAAGATTGGTCCCAAAACCAATCGCTGAGGAACTCCACTAGTAACCTCCTTCCAGCCTGACAGTTCACCTTTCAGTGTGACCCATTATAGTCTCCCCTTTAACCAGTTCCTTATCCACCTTTCAATTTTCATATTGATCCCCATCTTTTCCAATTTAGCTAATAATTCCCCATGTGGAACCGTATCAAATGCCTTACTGAAATCAAGGTAAATTAGTTCCACTGCCTTCCCTTTGTCTAAAAATCTGTTACCTTCTCAAAGAAGGAGACCAGGTTGGTTTGACACGATCTACCTTTTGTAAAACCATGTTGTATTTTGTTCCAATTACCATTAACCTCAATGTCCTTAACTACTTTCTCCTTCAAAATTTTTTCCAAGACCTTGCATACTACAGATGTCAAACTAACTGGCCTGTAGTTATCCGGATCCTTTTTTCCCCCCTTCTTAAAAATAGGAAATATGTTAGCAATTCTCCAGTCTTATGGTACAACCCCTGAGTTTACAGATTCATTAAAATTTTTTGCTAATGGTCTTGCAATTTCATGTTCCAGTTCCTTTAGTATTCTTGGATGAAGATTATCTGGGCCCCCTGATTTAGTCCCATTAAGCTGTTCAAGTTTGGCTTCTACCTTGGATGTGGTAATATCTACCTCCATATCCTCATTCCCATTTGTCATCCTACCATTATCCCTAAGCTTATTAGCCTCATTAAAAACTGTGGCAAAGTATTTGTTTAGATATTGGGCCATGCTTAGATTATCCTTAACCTCCACTCCATCCTGAGTGTTTAGCTGTCCCACTTCTTTCTTTGTTTTCTTATTTATATGGCTATAGAACCTTTTACTATTGGTTTTAATTCCCTTTGCAAGGTCCAACTCTACATGGCTTTTGGCTTTTCTCACTTTATCCCTACATGTTCTGACCTCAATAAGGTAGCCTTCCTTGCTAATCCCTCCCATCTTCCACTCCTTGTAGGCTTTCTGCTTTTTCTTAATCACCTATCTGAGATGCTTGCTCATCCAGCTTGGTCTACAACTCCTGCCTATGAATTTTTCCCCTTTCTTGGGATTCAGACTTCTGATAGTTTCTGCAACTTTGACTTGAAGTAATTCCAGGCCTCCTCTGCCTTTAGATCCACAAGTTCTTCAGTCCAATCCACTTCCCTAACTAATTTCCTTAATTTTTGAAAGTTAGTTCTTTTGAAATCAAAACACTAGTCACGGACCTATTTTTGTTTATCCTTTCATTTAGTTTGAACTGAATTAGCTCATGATTGCTTGAACCAAGGTTGTCCCCTACAACCATTTCTTCTATGATCTCCTCACTATTCACCAGAACCAAATCTAAAATGGCATCCCCTCTTGTTGGTTCAGCAACTACTTGGTGAAGGAATCCATCAGCTATCGCATCCAGGAAAATCTGAGCCCTATTATTATTACTAGCACTTGTCCTTCAGTCTATATCTGGGAAGTTAAAGTCTCCCATGATCACACAATTCCCATTAGTATTTACTTCATTAAAAACATTGAAGAGGGCTCTATCCATATCCAGATTGGATCCCAGCAGTCTACAGCACTGGGGGAGGCTCCAGTAATTTTCTTCCCCAATGTGATTTTTGCCCAGACAGACTGTCTTATCCGTTCCATCACTTCTTATTTCTTTACAGTCTACCTCATCATTGATATACAGTGCTACTCCACCACCTTTGCCTTTATTTCCGCCTTTCCTAAACAGCACATACCCTTCAATACCTGTAGTCCAGTCATGACTACTATTCCACCATGTTTGTGTTATCCCTATAGTATCTGGTTTCACTTCATGCACCAATAGCTCTAGTTCCTCCATTTTGTTAACTAGGCTTCTCGCATTAGTGTACAAACATCTTAATTTTTGCCATTTGGCCTTGCTCACATTCTTTACCCTATTAGGCATGGTCATTCTACAGCCAGTATAACCTATTAGACTGGTATCCACACAGCCCTTCCTCCTTATGCCCATTCTCCTACCCACAGCTGTATCCTTTCTTTCTTTATTTTCTTCCCTCTCAATGTTAAAATCCGGCATGGAGATTACCTGGACATCTCCCAACCATCTCCCCCAGATTCCTAGTTTAAAGCTCTCTTGATCAGTTGTGCCATCCTCCATCCTAGAAGTCTATTTTGCTCCTTACTCAGGTGAAGTCCATCCCAAGAGAACAGTCCTCTGTCCATGAATGCTTCCCAGTGGCCATACATCCCAAAGCCCTCCTTATAGCACCAGTGCCTGAACCATCTGTTGAGCATCATAATCTTGTCACACCTTTGTTGCCCTTCTCTGGGAACAGGCAGAATCCCACTGAAGATCACCTGAGCTTCGATTTCCTTAAGCATCTTACCCAGCCTGGCGTAGTCTACCTTGATATATTCCAGCAAGAATTTAGCCATATCATTTGTTCCCACGTGAAGGACAATCAGTGGATTCTTTCCTGCTCCCGTTAGGATCCTCTTCAGTCTGAGGTCCACATCCCATATCTTAGCACCCGGCAGACATCACACCCTTCTGTTCTGTGGATCAGCTCTTGTTACAGGCCTCTTCTCAGTAAGGAGTCCCCAATCATGTAGACCTGCCTTTTCCTGGTGACCGTGCGATTCTCCAGTCTATCCCCTGTTCCCTCTGGTTGCAAATCCTCTGGATTCCTATTGTCCCTTGCAATCCTCTGCAACTCATCCTGTATCCTTCTGGGGCTCATATTTGGTGTTATCTCCATTGACTTTTCCCCTTTTCCTATAGGACTACCTGCTCTTCTCTTCTTCCTTGCCCTTCCACCTTCAGTGACCACCTGCTGTGCACCTTCTTCATTTTCCAACTCCGGAAACCTGTTCCTGAGCTCTGTTTCTCCTTCACTAGCCCGTCTTTTCCTCTGCCTGGTTCTCTTCGTCACATGCTTCCACTGTCCACTTTCCTCACCCAGCAGTATCCCCTCAGAGTTCTTTGGTCCTGCTTCCATCTGCAGGTCTGAGATTTTCTCTTCAGCCTCCTCATGTCTTTGCTCCATCATCCACTCAAACCCTCTTCTAAACTTGACCAGAGTTTCCACCTGCATCTCCAAACCTCAGATCTTTTCTTCCATCAGCTCTATCAAGCAGCACTTCATGCAGATGAAACTCTTTTCAGGAACCATCTCCAGGATCATGTACATCCAGTCATCTTCACTGTGTCTTCCACTACTTGGGTGACTACCACTGCTGCCTCTGTATAAATACCTTCTCCTCCAACAGAACTCCCTCTCAAACTCCCCTGTTTACAGCTCTGTTTGCTGGCTCCTGAGCCGCTGCAGCTGCCTCTGTGTGTGTGTGTGTTTGTGAGAAAGAGAGAATGTTATCTGCTGCTCTTTCATTGGTACAGTGAATCTGGGCAAGACTGCTGCTGTTGTCTTTTGACAGTGATGAAGATTGTATATGTACTTTCTCTGTTGTCTGTTCAGAGGAGCCCTTCAGAGTTCAAGGCTGGACACTGCAAGTCTTGCTTTTCAAAAGGTTGACTATTTGAACTTACTGGACACAGCCCTGCATAGTTGTTACAGCCACTGAAGCCTATTTACTTATTTGTATATGCTCTCTTTGGTGCTTATTCCCACAGTGTCTGAGCACCTTACATTAGAGGGGATGCTGCTGTGTCTATGCCTAAAACTCCACTTCTGTCATTATTTCAGGTCATGCTACTGCCAGAACCAGTGCCTTTAGACTTACATGCTGCTTTCTGTGTTGCCTCTTACAGCTCTTTGCTTGTTGGAAGAAGGAGCTAAGAAACTTACCATGCAATGTCTTATTTGCTACTTGTATCTCCTCTCCCTCCATACCCTCTAGGTCTGGCTCATAATGACTTCCTGTCTTTTTTTATTAATCGTTGTCCTTTTCCATTCATTTCTGTGCATGAATACATAAATAAAAATGGCATAAAACAGCACTCTTTGTTTCCACATTCCATTCCCTCCTTCAGCAACTTTCTTATTAGTGCTTCCTCCCTGCCAAACAAGAGACAGCATCTTTAAAAATTAACCTGTCCAGTGGTTCCTGGGATATTGGGTAAGCTCAATGCACTTTCCAGCAGACAATGTCCACGACGCAAAAGACACCACTGCAGCTACTGCAAAATTAAGTTAGCACCCATGCTGGAAGGCTCAGAAGAGAGAAATTATGGATTGTATGAGCTATGGAGACCACACCCTCATTCTGAGAGGTGGTCCTTCCACAAGAAAGTTTCCTGTCGTTGGGACAATGATATGAGGAAGTTAGAACTGCTGCCTGTTCTGTGGATAAACAGAGGACTTCCGTTGTGAGGACTGCCAGTCCTCAACAGCTTTCCATGAACACTAAAATTAGCACTGATTTCTTTAAAACTCTTCATAAATAATGTCAAAGGAAAACAAAAGGAGAATGTTAGGCTCTTTAAATTATTTTAAAATCTGTGTTTCTTCCCAGCAAAACTACATGAATGCATGTCCTCACAAAACTCACACTGTTCTAAATCTTAATACTGAATGGGTAAAACAAAGTCTGCAGAATAATTTAACCTTACCCTTTCAGTGCTCCTCTGCCTGTTTCCCCCCTGTGATGACCAAGTGTTGTTGTCACCCATCAACAATTGTGCTGGTGAAAGCACCTGTGCACGGATACAGGCAGGAACTGAACAAAATTCAGTGAAAAATGAAATACTGGCCATTGTGAAAACCAGGCAAAATTAGTAAGTTTCATACTACAAACCTTTTCTTAAAGTTCTATACCAAATCTGTGACTTTACATAATCCTATGTTGAAAAATATCCTTTATGAACCAGATTTGTTAAGTTTATCTCTAAGAAACAGAATGTAAAGTATAAGAACCAATCCTACAAACAACTTGAGTAATCAAATTGGCCCCAATTCACAGGTTATATAAATTACATGTTGGTAAATTAGTATAAATGGATGCAAATTATGTGGCAAGGGAGAAGAGGGCTCACATGTAACAGGAAAAGAAACCAGTTGAAGGGTATAAAATAAGATGGTAGGGAGGAATACAGCCTTAGCTTGTATCTTCAAAATATTCCCTAAATTACACATATGCCATATTGCTTTAACTCTGACTTTAATGATCCAAATGGCATCACATTCCTGATGATTTCAATATTTTCCCTGTTCTCAGTTAATTATAATGGAATAACCACATAGACATGCAATAATCTTTCTTGAGCCAGATTAATGAACTCATGTTATACGTTAGGTTTTATTTGAGGAATAAGTTTCAAAATGTGCATAACTTAATGAATGCTTTTGTGGTAAACAGATTTGGAGACCTGCTTGCAAGCAGCAATGTGGAAGCAAAATACTAATCACTGTGCTTATCCTGATGTACTTCTTAGCTTGAATGTAGGCCAAAAGTAATATATTCCTCCACCTATATTTCCATTCATCACGATACACATAATATTTTGAGAAGTTGTTGAGGTTATAGAAAAGCTAAAATGCTTTGATGTCTCTGTTTGTAACTTTCTGAGAAACAGCAGCAGTAATACTTCAAGTTAAAAACACAGCTCTTAAATACTTTATTTGTATTGACTACAGGTGAATTTGTTGGGCTGCTCAAATAATAGACAATTTCAGGGAATTCATGGCACACTGGTCATTGCCAAGAGCTAAAAATTAATAAGTTAGACAAAGATCTAGATGAAAAAGTAGGGCAGACACAAGTGGAAGGCTGCACACACAACAAAGCTGAAATATATGACACATTTAGGGCAAGAGCTTCTTGATGGATAGTTGTCTTGGTATCCTTGCAAGCCTGGTAATCTGTGTTACAGACAGCAGTAATCAGATAAAAATCTCCTTTCTTTATCAAGCATTCTTAAAACTACAATACCCACCTGCAGAAGTGAAGAAACAGACTGACAGCGCGAGATGGGTACCCAGAAGTCACCTACTACAGGACAGGCCCAACAAGGAAAATAACAGAACACCACTAGCCATGATGTACAGACCCCAGCTAAAACCTCTCCAGCACATCACCAATGATCTACAACCTATCCTGGAAAACGACCCCTCACTCTCACAGACGTTGGGAGGCAGGCCAGTCCTCGCTTACAAACAGGCCTCCAACCTAAAGCAAATACTCACCAGCAATTACACACCACACCACAGAAACACTAACCCAGGAACCAATCCCTGTAACAAACCCCATTGCCTACTCTGTCCACATATCTACTCTAGTGACACCATCAGAGGACTCAACCACATCAGTCACACCATCAGGGGCTCATTCACCTGCACGTCTACTAATGTGATATATGCCATCATGTGCCAGCAGTGCCCCTCTGCCATGTACATTGGCCAAACTGGACAGTCTCTATGTAAAAGAATAAATAGACACAAATCAGACATCAAGAATAGTAACATATAAAAGCCAGTCCTGGACATTCAATAACAGATTTAAATGTAAAAAGAAAGGGAGTACTTGTGGCACCTTAGAGACTAACAAATTTATTTGAGCATAAGCTTTCGTGAGCTACAGCTCACTTCATCGGATGCATTCAGTGGAAAATACAGTGGGGAGATTTATATACATAGAGAACATAAAACAATGGGTGTTACCATACATACATACCCATTGTTTCATGTTCTCTATGTATATAAATCTCCCCACTGTATTTTCCACTGAATGCATCCGATGAAGTGAGCTGTAGCTCACGAAAGCTTATGCTCAAATAAATGTGTTAGTCTCTAAGGTGCCACAAGTACTCCTTTTCTTTTTGCGAATACAGACTAACACGGCTGCTACTCTGAAACCAGAGTTAAATGTAGCCATCCTTCAACAAAAAACTTCAAAAACAGACTTTAAAGAGAAACCGCAGAACTACAATTCATTTACAAACTTAACATCATTAATTTGGGCTTGAATAGGGACTGGGAGTGGCTGGCTCACTATAAAAGCAATTTTCCCTCTCTTGGTATTGACACCTCTTCCTCAGTTATTGGTAGTGGACCACATCCACCCTTGTCAAGCTGGTTCTCCACTTGTAAGGTAACTCCCTTCTCTTCATATGCCAGTATATCTATGCTTGTATCTGTAATTTTCACTCCATGCATCTGAAGAAGAGGGGTTTCTTACCCACGAAAGCTCATGCCCAAATAAATCAGTTAGTCTTTAAGGTGCCACAGGACTCCTCGTTGTTTTTACCTTTCAACCTGTCTATCCATGTATCTATACTATTTTCATCACCTTGGTATCAGAGTGCCTATTTATAGCCATTGTTTTTGACAGGGCCTTATACATCCAACTCAAAATCCTGGCTTTGTGGACTCAATTTTCCTCTCTACATCAAAGATATTGTTGCTGGATATCACCTCACCTTCTGTTAGCCCCAACAACACCACTGACACACCACGTTTTCTTTGTTTCTTCAGTTGAATAAAGTGGAAATTTGCCATGCAGAAAAGCAGTGCATGCTTCCAGCTCTGAGAAGGTTTTGTGTACACACAGTGTGATGGCTATGTATTCAGTTACTTAGCTATTTACTGAGTAACAGGGAAACAGGTAGGATTTCATAATAGCTACACTGTAGCTACCCTGCATGGTAACATTAATGGGAATGATGTTACCAGTGGCAATGCTGTGCTACTCTGTATAACCTGACAAGCTGTGTTTCCACTTCATCTGTATATAGACCATGTTTTGCCTCAATATATTGTTTAATTGTGCAGAGCAGCCAGAGAAGCATGCTAATACAGTTGAAACAGAAAGAGTAACAACTTCTAAATGTGTGACCTCATTGTCTTTCTTGATATACTTACTTTTCTTTCCACATTTGAAGGATAATTGCTCACCCTTTCCGTCTACGAGGAAGGAGGGAACTGGAAAGAATCTTTTCCAAATATATTGGCCCAACTGCAGGTTGTCTGATATAATTTTATAGGCATGGTGGTCTGGAAGAAAAAAAAAACTATGAATTGGAAGTCGAGACCATCTGTATTTTTTAATCCCAGTTTTGTCACTGAGTTGCTGCTTGGCTCTGGGGAATCACTTGTCATCTCTGCTTCACTTTATACATTTGTAAAATACTCACTTACTTATCTGTAGTAATGTGGTGGGATTAATAGGTTTTTGTTTTGTTTTGTTTGTTTTGTACAGCACCTTGAACTTGTAAAGTGTTAGATAAATTATAAGCATCATAATTTATATTATTTCTGTTGTTTCATATAGCAATTAAGAAACCTGTAATGAAATAGATCATTCAGCAAGTGAAATTCAATAATGCTTTGGTTATCTACTTTGGGTCAAATCCTGAAGTCCTTATTATTGTTACTTAGTATTTAGCCCCACTCAAGCAGATTCCCATTGCCTTTGGCTTCATGACATTATATCTTTGTATTAAGTGCGCTTTTGTAATTATTTCCTACTCTCTCCAAGAATGACTGTTAGGTCAACAAGCAATTAGAGTGGTCAAAGGTTTCCACTGTCTATATTATTGTTTTTTAAACAAAAGCTCCCTTTCTTAATTGCAGATATATTAAAGATTGCATTGCTGTGCTACTGAATTGTTTGAATACATAGACTTGAATTAAAAAAGAAAAAAAAAGATAGGGACAGAGCAACTTGTGAATGACTCATCATTTTTAAAAACACCATATTTTAAGACAAGTACATTTAACTCCCCACATTTCTACTGATTCTAATGACTTTGATACAATATTATAGGGTATTTTGTTTGGTTCCAATATGTTCCTAAGGAGTTTTGAACATGCTGCTATTTTTGATTGATTAAATGAAAAACAAACAAACAGCAAAAAACAACCTAGGATATATCAAGTGTCCTGAAATAAAGTTCTGCAACACTGGAATATCCTATGAGAAACTGGGACTGTCCCACTAAAACTGAGATATGAAATCACTTCACCATTGTACCAAACCTTCTGTTAAGTTGGGAAACATTCATCTTTTTTAGCATTTTTTTTTGTTTAGTGCCATCTGCATTTTCAGGTGCCAGCTGGAAGTGGTAGCTGAAGTGACAAAATTACTTCACGGAAAGCTAAGGCCTCCAGTCTGTAGTAAGCTTAATGGGGGCTGAGCCCGTGGAAGTCAGTAGAGATTTCTGTGGCTCAGTGAAATGCATTGCAGAATTGAGGCCTAACTCCATGTTAGTGCAGCTCTTTCCAATGAACCAACTGAAATTTCCTTACCACTTCACCTCCCCAGTTCAAAACAGCTAAACAATTAGCATAATATGATGTGATGCTGCTATGGGGAAAATAAATATGTTTATTTCAGATTAAATAGTATCAGATCAGGTAAGGATTCTGTAATCTGAGATTCTAGTAGTAATTTTACTGTTAGATACAGATAATGAATTATTATTAATAGTATTGTTATTTTATTATCTAAAGCTATTGCAGTCATACAGAGTTCTTTCATTACCTCAACCACCCTCCTTTTTGTGTAACAACTTGAGTAAAATATTTATAGAAGTTTACTGACTATAGACCTATGATAATTCTCCTGAGAAAGCTTGACATTTTTCAATCAGTGAGTTCTACAGTGCTCAGACAATATGTAAAATGCTCCATAAAGCAAAGAATCATTGAGAGATGCCCTTAAAATCTTGCTGTCAAGAAACCCAAAGAAACCTCTGTTATTTAATCTATGAAGATGTTAACTGTATTAATTATTTACTTTTAATAGGGGAAAAATGTATTTGCATTGCTTTTCACAATGTAGCACACTACTGTATTTCACCATTTCATTTAATACTTTGCCCACTAGATGGGGGTAGACAACCTTATTCTATACTGTACTTCCCAATAGCCATGGTAGATGAGAACTTTGTCAAAGATTGATTAAACACATTAAATGTAGCTTCTTCAGGGGCCTTTTTCTTTTTAGCCTTCCAGAAACCCCTAAAAATCTAAGGAGTGCTGTTTGTTAACTCTTGGTCGTTACATGTGAGACTGAATTGAGGTCATATAAAATGCATTTTCTGAGTTTCAGAGTTGATGGAAGACTGCAGCCTTAAACTTCCACTTTAATAAATCAGGCAATTTACTTACAGATTAAGTAAAACAACTATGTTATGGCAAAATAGAGAATGAATATACAAAGTTCATCTTTTAAATCTAAATAAGTAATTGAATGAACAAAAAGATCCCATGTGTGTGTAGCACAAATGCAGACTAATGTTGATGAATTAGCTTCACCTGCCTCTTGACCATTAGATCCAATTGATCACTACTGGTAGATCCATTAAATTCTAAGCTTCTAAATCAGACATGTGGATGCAAGCCATATCCCCCTTGTCAGGATACAGTAAACCAAGTCAAGTGAAAGTATAATGATCTCTAATTTGCAACTGCAAAAGATGTTAAACATTTTACCTGCAACTGAAACATGCTCAGAAGTATGTAGAAGTTTTATTTGTGAATGAAAGTTGCAAAAGAAAGTCTGGGAAAAAATCACTTTAAATCGAACCCTCAAACTGAAATGCAATGAAACAAAACGAGTCTGGATACATACAGCCCAATCAAGGATTACTTCTTCTGTAAGCACAAAGCTGAATTTCACTATTATGATTTTTTTAAATGAAATATTTGTACAGTACGTTTGAGCTCATAAAATGAGGTTCTGAAAGCACAGGCTTGAGCCAGGTAAAGAATGGACAACTGTTATGCTAACTGTCTTACACCATTCTAAGAATATGTTTAAAACCTGACCTACAATGCTCCTTGTCAGCAGAGAATGCCAACTGTAGCAAATTGTGAAGATCTTTTTTTCTGAAGTGGGCTAATGAAGAGTAGGATAAGACCATCCGATTAGTTTTTACTTACGATCTGAGCCAGCATTTTAAAAGTAAACTATCTGACTGCACCATTCCCCTTAAATAGCAATGGTTGTTACTTAACTGCCGTAATGACACTTTGATTTAAAACAAAAGCTCAATTTTATGAACACACTAAAGATTCTCTAGCTAAACTTAAACCATACATTATCTATTTTTGCAGCCTATTTCAAATATCTTTCCAGTGCTACAAATATATTATAAAAATCATAGGGAAAAAGAAGCAGAAATAGGTGCATATTATTATACTCTTAGATGTTATGATGATTATTGTAACTCTCTAAAAGGTCTGTGTGCCATGAGCACTATGACGTTTGTTTTTCAAGCCTACACACTCTTGTTTAATGAATTTTTCTCTCTTCTTTACAGATGGCATAAATACTTTCCATCTTTCTTTTCAGTCTGTCACCTTCACCTTTACTTAAACAGTTACAATTGCTCATAAAACTTACATATTACTGGAGGTTTTTCTCATTTGACCTAATAAATAGCAGTTTTCCTATTGCACTATTTCACTAACAGTTGTATCATTTTGCTGAACTTGAAATAAATGTGTAAAGGGAAAAATGATCTTACTATAAATGTTAAATTTGCTTCAGAGTTAATACTTTCCTATTATTGAACGTTACATACAAGCTTCTATAGCTGTTGTACAATTACAAATAAGTTTCTTAGCAGCCCTAGGTGCTATCAATAGTATTCTGTTGCTTTTACTAGAACATGCAATATTACAAAAAATAGTTGACAGGATGTGATGTACACAATGAAGTCTGCATGATTTGAAATAAAAAACAAGACTTTAATATAAATTGCTTGTCTGATTTTAATTTTGGTAATATTTATCCAATAATTTTGAATGACATGTTAAAACTATTTGTTTCAATCGATAAATTAACATTATGAGCTTCATATAAATGTCCTAATTAGACATTTTTAATGATGCAAGTGATATATAAATGGATATTGAAGTAATTTAGACTAATAGGCAAATCCCATTAATAGTCTCTCGTTTTCAAATTGGCTTAACACAGATTTAAAGAGCTTCTAAGCAGCACATTTTGAAGAATTAAATTGTTGTAAGGATAAGTCTAAAATGTATTGAAGTACACAGCTCTGCTTATGACTGTAGTACTATTGAATGATCTTTGATGACCTATATCTATAATGACACATTTTACCCATAGTTTTTTAAAATACATAATAAGCAGCATTTTCATATACAGTAAATGGTTTTAAGTAACATAGTAATAAATACTCATATCATATCCAAATAAACAGTTACACTTCTTTACTGTATATGAACAGTTTCCTTTGTGCATACTATCTTGTATTTTAACTGATTGATTTGTAATATTGAAGTTATTTTTAAATCTCCACTATATTGTATTTAATCTAGTCCCTTTCCCTTCTTTCCTAAGGAGGGGTATGTACAGGTTCTAATGTTTGTTTTTGTTTTTCACTGGCTGTTTTAATGCCACAGTGAGTTATTTTGGAGTTATTATAAATTTCATTATATTTGACATGATGAGACACTGATATCTGTTTGTCTGCATTTGTTTCATTTCACATTGCCCACTTCCCCCTCTGCTCCAGTGATGTCAGCCTGAACACATTGTTCATCCCACAACCATCTCCTTGCTTTCTTCCTCATTGCTCTTTAAGCGTGATCCAAAGCCCATTGAAGTCAATTGCCTCAAGTAAAGAAGATCAGAATATGATATGTTGTAATAACTATTTGCAGGGTTAGAATCTTGAGGTGAAATACTGGCTCCAGTTAAGTCAATGGCAATTCTCCTGGGCTTCTGTCCTGCAATCTGAACCATGCAGGTTGGCTCTAACACACCAATGAACCTCATCGATGTAGAAAGGAGAGTGCCCAAAAAAACCCAGCTCTTTGCTTTTCATTTTTATTCAGCTTTTCCAGAAAACAATATATTACTTCTTGGCACTGAGTGTTCTGCTTCCCCTGCCTTTCTCCGAATGTTGGAACATGTACTTTATTTTATTTTTTAAATTTCCACTAAAACAACATTTACTAAGCTTTAATAGGAGAGTCAGCCAGGGGACTAACACCCTGTATAATCTGGTGTGTATGCAAAATAAGAGACTGAAAAGCATACTAAGGACTATCCGCTCATGCTGCCTGCGGAGGATTACCAGGGATTACATGTAATTATCTGAAACTGCACGCTGGGTTTTTGCCAGTTTTAAAGAAGTATAATTGATAGGGCTTCTAATTTCCCCAAACATTTTTTTGTACATTTTTCTTTTTAAAATGTACTTATGAAAAGTCAAATGTTTATAATTGAGAAATGAAAGTCACTGAAAATTGTTCTGTGTTTAGAGATATATACGTATATCAACTGCAAAAATGAAGCACTCTGTGAAAGGAAAAAGACAGAGACAAAGCTAAGGGTTTGTTCTACACAGAGCAAATTATAATCAAAATCTATTCCCATTATTGGTGACTTTCAGGTGTCTATACATTCTGTGGGCCAGATTCTGATCTCAGTTACTCCAATTTAAGTCCAGAGTAGCTGAAGTAATTTGAGTCATTTAAGATTTATAGTGGGGTAAATGAGAGATTACATGTCCCTGAAACTGCAAATAGCAAATAAATAAATACATACATAAAATCCATGTCTTGAAATATGGAGGGTTTTGTAAATATCCAGATTTTCAAGTGCCAAACAAAACAAAACAATAAAAACAAGTAAAACAATCCAATCTCCACTATTGACTTCCTGCTAACTTGTACATTAGAGATGTGGGTAATGTGAACGTTAGACTTTTAGGATGGTATTTTCAAAAGCACTGTGCATCACCTTCACTCCACTCTTACAGAAGCCAGTGGGAGTTTTATCACTGCTGTCAACAGGAGCAGTGTTTTAGAAAACGCCAGCATGAAAGCAGCAGTCATTTCCGCACTTTTACCTAGAGACCGCTGGGGTCTGATTCTACTTATAGTTCTTGATCCTGCTTGGAGCTACTCCCATGAGCAAAATTATGCATCTGCATAACTGTTAACAGCAGCAAGTCCTATCAGTAGATTTGAGCCTCAGCTGGTATTTAAAGTTCAATGCTGTGGCTATTACATTCAACTGGAAAACACCCATTGACTTCAATCATGCAGAACTGGGCCCAAACTGAAAGTGACAACATAGCACTTTGAAATCAGTAGGGCTACTTCCATGAGTAAAACTTCTCATGTGTAAAAGTGTTAGGACTGAGTACATTAGCGGAACTGCAGAGCAGAGTCTTACACTAGATATTAAAAAGGATGACAATTTGACTGCTCAGAGAGGTTTGCATACAAATAGAACAGAAAAGGGGAAGAGGATAACACAATAAAGGCCAGATTCACAAAGAGATTGAGGTGCCTAACTGCCACTTTAGGTACCTGCATCCAACATTCCGGTGCCACTGCATTGCTTGCCCCTCCACCACCCATTCAGCTGCTGCCTAACCCTTTAAGTGCCTAACTCACTCGGTGTTTACATTTTTATAGTAAAAGTTCCCACATGCCTAAGTTTCTGCTTCTGAGCATGAGCACTGCAGCCTCACTCTGTGCATCCTGGTGCCAAATGACAAAGCAGGGGAAGATAGGAATTCTTCTTTCTAACTTGCCTGCGGGGCTTGATTCAGTAGGCGGGCTCAGAGCATGCCTACCAGAGCTTGCTCCATTCAAAACCCATGGGGTGCCCACTTTATAACTTGTAACCCAGTGGTTATAATCAGGGGGCCAGAGAATGACTCTACAGCCTGGTGGGTAAGGCCCTCATGTGGGGGACTGAAGTTCTTGTGCCCCTGCTGCAATGATTTTTTTTTAAATTATTTATCCACAGTGGAAGAGTATCAACAGGAAAGATAGAGAGAGCCCCACATCAAAATATCCCTATAGCTCACAGATCATTAGGGTACTCACCTGGGAGGTGGAAGACCAATGTTCAAATCCTTTTTTCTCCTAAGGCGGGGGGGGGGGGGGAATTGAATCTGGGTCTGCCACACCCTAGGTGAGTGCTCTAACTGAAAGTTATAAAGTGTATGGGGTGGAGATGACACCACTACTACCTGAAAAAGTGGTTAAGGAACCTGACTCCAAGACAGGGGTTCCTGGCTGTGGACCACAAGCAGAGATAAGCACCTAACTCTGGGCTGCAGGGAGATGCCTAACACCATGAGAGGGGCGGGGCTCAGGACACAATTCTTTTATTGGCTTCTCCTACTGACTGGCATTGGCTGTTCCCCACTCAGCATGCTGGCTTTCGTGGATCCCATTCTAAGGCACTTCATGCACCATATAGGGAGCCCAGGCACCTAAATCAGGCATTGTGAATCCCAATGATTTTCTAGGCACCTAAGAGTTAGGCATTGTAACGCTGAGCATCACTATGCTGAAGGCCCAGATTTTTAAAGCTATTTAGGTGTTGCTGTGCTCAGTGTCACAATGCCTAACTAATTTAGGAGCCTAAATCTCATTTTCAAAAGAAGCCAAAATCCCATTGGCTGTTAATGGAATGAACGCTCCTAAATACCTAAAATCCCTTTTGAAAATGAGATTAAGGCTCCTAAATCAGTTAGGCATTGTGATGCTGAGTATAGCAATGCCTAAATAGCTATAAGAATCTGGGCGTATGTCCCTTTGTGAATCTAATCTTAATTCAATTATTTACCCCTGACTATAAAAGTATGCATGTTCAAACCATTTTTTGCACTGTTCTCCCTGCCAGGACCAAAGCTTGTCTGTAATAAAATAAATCAGAATAATCTTCAGCCATTGTCACATTTTCCAGAGGCAAGTTTGCATTTTTTTAGTGGCTGTAGTGTACTGAGTATGTAATAGTTTAGATTGTTACATCTGAAGAGGGAAGTGAGAGATGTCAGATAGCAGTGTTCTTAAAAAATTGGAGCCAGATTATGGCCTATGCTACATGGCACAAAGTCACATGGGGGAGTAGTACTCCCCTGTTACAATCTGAGGTGGCTTGACTGGGCACAAATGGGTAAGAAGGGCCCACTGCTCCTTTTATGAGGAAATGGGGTAGGGAATGGATGGAGCTTAGACTTTGTCCCCCATGAAGTAATGATGTTCAGAACAATGTGAGTGCTAACAAATGTTTTCTAATGTGTTAGCACTCCCAGACAGCAGATGAAGAAAGGCATGAGTAACTAATAGTTTTAAATGATCATTTCTGTCTCAGAGAAACATAATGTTTAAGAGGTATATTGTTCAATACATCTGATCAAAATGAAACTGAAACAGACCAATATGCAACCAGCTTGTACTGGCTACATCATACAAATATGACAAATCTATTAGAAATCATATCATTATCATAGCAGAGATGATGAAGCTAGTGCTCATATGCTGTCACAGTCGGAGTTGGAACTTACTCATGCTGTTGATATCTATCGCAGCAGAGAAGCAAAGAAACTGCTACAAAAATTACAAGCATTTGAAGTAGCGGAAGATATATGACAGAAACAAAACAGAGGCAAACAGACTAAAATAAGGAGCTGAGCAGGGTCAGCAAAGAAGAGCAAGCCATGTATGTATTTTGAGTGAAAATATGAAGAAGGCAAATGTCCAACATATGGTGCTTCCATACGCTTACTCCAAAAAAAAAAAGTCATTTGGAGAAGTTTCTTTATGGCACCAGAAACAGTCTTACAATGTACATCAAGTTGGGAGTGGCAATGACCCCTCCTGAGAGGAATTTATCTGGACCTTCACTGTGTCGGGGCACTTCACTGTGAAGAAGAGCAAAGAAAGAAAGTGGTTTACCCAACTAAAACTTTAAGCATCACCAAGGAATCCACCTTAGACATTTAAATCTCAAATTGACAATGACTCTACCTTTGACATTAAGGATTACTGCAAAATTATACAAGATAAAGCCAACATCTGATAACATGTTGTTAAAACCAGAGGTGATGTAAAGAGCTCCTAGAGGAAGCCATTTGCAGTGCACAAGAAGAAGTTTTATTGGACCCAAGTGTGACGGATTGCCTCCCATCTCCAGGGTGCGACCTGATGTACGGGAGTACCACTGAGCTCGCCTGTTCCACCAGCCAGGGCTCGCTTACACTGTCTTGCTGATCAGGTCTTCAAGCTTCCTCCAGCACACACACAGGTAGGGACACATCCAGCTGCAGAAAGCCACAGACACTGAAATCAGCTCGGCATGGGAAGACTCACCTAGGGAATTCCCAGCTTTCAAGGGCACACCCTCTCTGGGGTGCAAACCCAAAATTGTATTGTCTTGCACTGCACAGAGAACCGTACATCATAAAATCTGCTCTCTCCCTCAATGTGGAGGAAGATATGTACAGCTTTTTGCCCCCCCCCCCCCGTTATGAATTCCACAAACTGTTTTCAGAGAAAACAAAAACAGGTTTATAAACTACAAAAGATATATTTTAAGTGATTATAAGGGTTAGCAAGCAGATCAAAGCAGATTATCCAACAATTGAAACAAACACGCAAGCTAAATTTAAAGAAAGTGATTACAAGTAGTAATTTCTCACCCTGAATGTGGTTGTAGGCAGATTGCAGAGTTTCTTGAAGGCAAGCTACTTTTGCTTGCAGCTTAAACCACCAGGTATTTTTTTCACAGGCCAGACACCTTTTCAGCCTGGGTTCAGCTATTCTTCCCCCCCCAACCTTTGTCTTTGTTTCTTTAGATGTTTGCAGCAGTCATCTTGAGCGGGGATTCAGTGGAGAATGAACACAGATTTAATCACTCTCCAACCTTAAATAAGTTTTACATATGGCGGGAACCTTTCGTTTTCCACTGTGGTCCCCACACTGGAAAAATATTGGTATTCTATCATGGAGTCCAATACGAGGTGACGTGATCACAAGACCTTGTAGTGTCAAAGCAGCCATGAGTCAAAGGCCATTTGTAGCATCCCTGGAAGCTTCTCAGGAAGGTGGGAGATTAGCAGCTTCAAAGACCTATTGTTCTCCCTAATGGTTTATAGATTTGTCCCCAGCTAACCAGCTAGACTGATTGCATTTTGTCTGGTTCCCGGGTGCATTCCCAGGTGTAAACACTTTTGTAGTACAGCTATATAGTCAATATTCCTTTAGATACAAAAATGATACATGCATACAAATAGGATAACCATATTCAGTAAATCATAACCTCTCTAATGATGTTTCACATGACCCCTCTTGCATAAAATACATCTTAGATGTTCTAAAATCATATTATAACAATATTTCTGTGAAGAATATGTGGGGTAGTGTCACACCATGAACCTCAGAAATTATGCTACGTATTCTTGAGTACCACCTACTTGCACTTTATCTATTAACTATTTATATATACACAGGTATAGATCACTCCTATAGCACTCTCCATCATTGAACAAACATATGATTCCTACTGTGATGTATTGGGAGGGTACCCGATGTTGCAAAGCACCTTGCTACCACATGCCCATAGCAAGAGGAAGCCTTGTCTGTGCCTGCAGGGGTCAGCTCCCAACTCCACAGGCAATGCAAGCATCCCCCCTAGGGCCCACAGGCCTCACTGTCTCTCTGAAAGTTAGAATAGGCACATTGCAACACTTGAGCCTTCCAAGCATCTCCCTGGAATGTCCAGCCTCTGTTCCACTGGACACTTGTAGTATACATAGATTGTCTTCTTCCAAAGAATCACTACACCCCAGCTTATCAGTTCCATGTCTCCACTTAAAGCACAGCACTTAGATATGTTTACAGTGAAATAAAATATAAGTTTATTTAACAAATCACAGAGATTCAAGCAAATAGAAGTGTTGGAAACAAAAGGTTAGCTATGAAATAAAATCATAACACACATTCCAGAACCTAGACTTAACTAGATATTCTGATGTTTTGTAGAGCAATACTCGCCAAAAGTCCTTGCAGTGCTTTATAGCCAGATTTGGCTGTGCTCCTTCATTCATGAGAAAGGCATGCGGTTAGCTTGTCTCATAGGTGAAGGACCCTGTGTTTTCCTTTGCACCCACAGATATACCCTAAAAATCCATTGTCTTTATTCATAAACAGGGAACCCCATTGCTGTTTGTCTCAGCCTGTGAATTTCCTCTTGTACATTTTGCAGTCTCTTCTTTTGCCTGTGGCTCAGTATGCAAATAGGCCTCCATTGTGAAAGGCAATACAGAAGATACAGAGATGACCAAAATGGGAGATAAGCATCTGTTTCTTCTGCCTGAAAGTAATGTGCCTTAGCTCCAAGACTTTAAGGACATAATTTTTCAGTATAGATACATAACTCCTTAAATGCCCTCCATACTTACATTTCCCGACAACCAGTCGGCTACTGGCTCTCTGTGCAGATGTTGCATGCTGCCTTTTGGTGAATTATTATGCATATATTTCTGACCCAGAGAATCTTCTGACCTTGAGCCTAAACTGTCCATACTTAGCCATAACTACATTCCACATAGGGACAGTCTTTGTGGAAGTGTCCTGACTGCTCACATGCAAAGCATACCCTGGCACTGGAGAAACACTGGTTTCTGTTTTAGAGGTTTGTAATTCTTGCTGAAGAAGTTCTTTAGAAGTCCCTGGTTGGTCTCTGCAATGTGTCTGATGGACCTCCAGTTCTGCATAAGAGATCCCCTCTCTAGATGACCAGAGTTTCCCAGGAACCTTGGACCATGCCCCAGCTCTTGTGCTCATGTTCCTTTCCACCTCCATGTCTGTTTCTACGGGACCACACTAAGGTGGTTTGTCTCCTGTTTGGTCCCAGGCTCTGTTTGGTCAGGCCCTGTGGTTCCCCATATACTGCTTCCTGGTGTCACTGGTAGACTATCAGCAGGCATATAATTTTCCAATGGGTGAACCACCTTTAACATCTCTGGGCAATGATTTAACACTCACACCCTCCCCCAGAAGACAGGATGTGTGTGAACTGTTTCACCACCACAAGTTCAGGTATTTGTACCCCTATCCTGGCTTCAGGAAGCACCAGCCATGATTTCTCATGATTACTGTGCCACCACTTGGGGTCATGGTCCTGAGGGACATTTCTCCTCTTGGAAGCACTGACATTGGGTTTCCTCAGTAATATTTAAATAGTTGAGGATAGCCATCTTGACTTTCAGGTAGCCTTGCATGGCTGTCACATTCAGTGCTTGTTATGTCACTTGGACTGGTCCAGTGAGGAAAGGGGCCAGAAAGATGGCCCAATGTTCCTGTGGCCACCTGGCTGCCTGAGCAATTTGCTTGAATGTTGTGAGGAAGGACTCAAGGTCATCATTCAGGCCTATTTTCACCAACTTTACTGGTTTGGGTGGGGCTTCCGTCATGGGATTCATCAGGCTAATTGACATCCCTGTGGCTGTCCTGATCAGCTTGAAAAAAGTTAACATTTGTTGGACCAACTGTTGCTATTGCTCCTGATGCCATGTTGTTATTTTCCTTAGCAGCTGTTGTTGTTGCCGCACTGCAGCTAATTGTTTTAGTAACTGCTGTCACTGTACCTGCTGTTGCATGGCTGTCAGCCACTTCTGTAGCCTGTCCAAGTCCACAGGTTGTTTAGGTTGTCCACAGGTGTCAGTAACTGTAACAGGTTTTGTACTCACTGCTAGGGAGCCTCATTGTGGCTGCATCTGGTGAAGAGCTCCACTCATTCCGATGCCCTCTTTTGTGTCTTGTTGATGCTGCGTCCCCTCTCACATTCCAAAACTTGAAGTGCTCCCTCTTTATAATTTGGCCCTCTGGCCAGGTCACTCTAGTTTTCTCCTTCCAGAGGGGAGTCAAAGTTTTCCTGGACAAACTGTCTCAGGCAGTCTTCTGCTCCACTGCCCAGACTGTAACACTTCCCCAGTGGCTGGTAAGGGAACCTGGGCCTGATCATTACTCAAGGTTCCATCCCATGGAACCTGAAATCAGCAGACAAAGTCTGCTCTATTCCAAAACTCTTCCACCATTTCCCTGGGCTTTTACCTATTAAAGCTTTATCAGGCTTAGCCACTCCACCAATCCACTGGGTAAATGCTTCCTTTAGGGCCAGGATCTCAGGGCTTCTACTCTCTCCCTGGGTTTCCTCTTTCCCCTCTCTGAGCTCACAGAATGACAGCAGGCATCCACAATGCAGCCTCCTTCTACCTTCACTTCCTAATCTTATACCAGCCGCATTTGCTCCTCCCCATCTGGGCTTCATCCTGAATTATTGCTTGCTTATGAAGCCTAACTGTCCCTCAGGTGTGGGCTGTCAGGTTACTTAACCTTTTCTAAGCTACACTAGCCCTTTCTCGGCTAGAATGGGGTGAACACCCCATCACAGTAACTTTAAAAAAATGTAATGCTTCCTGTTACTTCAGGGGTGATCTCTTGCCTGCATTCTTAACCATTTGCCACAATTCTTATCATAGAATCATAGAATATCAGGGTTGGAAGGGCCCTCAGGGGGTCATCTAGTCCAACCCTCTGCTCAAAGCAGGACCAATCCCCAATTTTTGCCCCAGATCCCAAATGGCCCCCCTCAAGGACTGAGCTCACAATCCTGGGTTTAGGCAGGCCAATGCTCAAACCACAGAGCTATCCCTCCCCTCCTTATGGGTGCTTCCTACTGCTTGGGTGCTACAAAACCTGTAGGGTGCCCCTGTCTGTATAAACAGGAGTCTCAGAACAGAACTGTTTGTTTGAAGCTGATCGTGCTCCTGGCTCCCACTCTCTTAAAGGCCACGTATACACTACCCGCCGGATCGGGTACTTTAAATAGTTAGGTTTTTAAGTAACTATTCTATTGAAACTATCAAGATGAAATCAATTTAAAATATAAAAAATTAAATTTATATAAATCCTGTATTCTCATAAATTATTCTTTTCACAGTAAAGTAACTCCCTTGAAGTCAATGGAGTTATAGCAGTGTAAGAAAAACAATAATGTCCAAACACTTTGTTTGTCGTGTATAACCTATGGGTCCAGAACCATGAGCTGCAGTCTGAGGCTGTAGCTAAGAGGGAGACTGCAATCCTTAGATGCATACACTAGGGAATATAGAGTAGGATTAGGGAGCTAATACCTCTGTACTGAACAAATAGAAAGGCTTCAGAAAAGAACGACAAGAATGATTTGAGTGAAAACATGCCTTATAGTGAGATATTAAAGAATATCAATCTATTTAGTTTTTTTTAAGTGAAGGTTACACAGTCTACAAGTATTTATGTGGGGAGAAGATTTCTGGGATAGATGGCTCTGTTATGTAGCAGGAAAAGGTATAACAAAATCCAATGTTTGGAAGCTAAAAGAGATGCTATAGCTCTGAAAGAAGTTATTGGCCGGATGCAGAAATTATTGTGTGAGGTTTATGGCCTGTGTTATGCAGAAAGTCATATCTAGATGATCATACTGGTGCCTTCTGGCCTTAAAATCTCTGAATCACCAGAAGCCTCTGAAAAAGAGAAATAAAACCCTTATAATCCATGCAAAAATTGGTGGGCTCATATAACTTCTCAGCAAAGATTTAATAGCAGTAATGAGGGTTCACTAGGACTTTATTATGTATATAGAATATAATGCAGTGCATTTGTTAGTACATTGAGTATTACTAATAATGACAATTGTTCATGTGAAAATAAATTGATAAATAGGCAGCCCCAAAGGTTCAGATATCATAAGTCAAGTCTCAAAGAAATCATGAAAATGGGGTAATAAGCATGATATTTTAAAAATACTACATTCTGAGCTTCTTTTATCTGCCTGGTGGGTTTTGCACATTTGGTGTTCATGTTTTAAAGCTGCAACCATGAGGGCTAGACACTTTCTTATTTAAAAAAGAGGAAGTTGAGATTCTGATGTATTAGTAGAGGCTCAGGATCTAGGGCTTTGAGGAGAAACACCAAATATCACAAAATTCATGATAAAATTGTGAGCATTGCCAAAAGTGAGTATGTTTTTTTGATTCACTATCATTGGTGTGTGTAATTTTACACTGGGTGGAATACCTCTCTCATACTGCAAAAGGCTTCCAAGGCAATTGAACTGTGGCAATTGTGCAGCTTCTGAGGAAGTGCTAATGTGTTTATCCATCCATGAAGCTAACCAGGTCTCTGAATTTCACCTTTAATTGCTAAAAGGTAGTAATTTGCAATGGATCTGCCGGTTATTAGTATGAATTAGCAAACTTCTACTAGTATATTTTATTTACTTAGATTTCTTTGACATTCGTATCCAAGTGGGTATAGGTGCTTTTCCCACGTTTGAAATATATGAAAATGACGGATGAAAACCAAAACCACAATCTGCCATACAAAGCAATTTAGCCTAATGTAACATTTTGTTAATGTTAATAATAACTAGTTAATAATCTCCTGCATCTGACCATTGGACTTCCCCCCCCCCACCCCTTTCCCCAAAAAACAGATAAATAAGATGAGCTTTGCAACATGCTCTAAAAGAGGCTAACAAATCCACCCGTGCCAAGTCATAGGGAGTAAGTGAATTCAAAGTGAGCTGTAGCTCACGAAAGCTTATGCTCTAATAAATTTGTTAGTCTCTAAGGTGCCACAAGTACTCCTTTTCTTTTTGCGAATACAGACTAACACGGCTGCTACTCTGAAACTAGTGTCAAGGACGCCTCCTAAAAAATGCCCTGCTTCCTACCCTCCCGCCCCGATCCCTTTTAAATTAGAGGACTGATAAGTTTAAGCACCTCCACTGATCACATCTGTGGTGCTGTCCAGGGACAGAAAGAGAGAGAGAGAGGCTGTCAGCCAGCCATAAAATTCTACCTGAAATACTACATCTAATCTAACTTCAGGATTTAGCATATATCCATCATTCTCAGGCAATAATCACTTACAGTTATTAGCTAAATTGAATTGTGTTTTCTACAACTTCTGATTCATATTGGAATGTATAGTTAATTTTATTTGCATCATTCTCTCTAACTTTGATTTAGCACTTTAATTATGGAAATATTATTTGTCCTCTATTTCCCCTTTAAAAATCTACTTAGGCCCCTGGAAGCTTTATTTTCTTGCTAATTAAATTTAATCTGAGGTTAATGATACATAAATTCTATCTGAATTCTTAATTCCACATTTAATTCACATTTTTCCTTCAATTTAGTTGTAAAAGATTATGTTAGAACCTGATATGAACCAACATGTTATTTGTTGGGTTTTTTTTTAACTTTTGATCAGCTTTGAAAAAAAAAAACTTCTACCTTTTCTAAAAAGATAGTGACTTTAATCAAAGGAGTTCCAGGCTAATAGCTAAAGTGACTATGATCACAGAAGTTCAATGCATTGCTTTGTGACAGCAGCACCGCAGATGCTAGCAGGACTGGCGGGATCACATCTGTTCCTAAGCTGCATCAAGCTATGAGATTTACTGGTGTGTAAAGCTTACCAGCAAGGTCTGGGTAGTGAAAGCTAAGGAGCCTGAGAGTAACCACCTTCTAAGGAATGACAAAGAGGTGGTTTGGTTCTTGCTTAAGTAATATTTCACCCCGACATGATTATTTTTATTTATTTGTAATATTTAGGGATGTGGGGAGAGTTCATATTTTCAGTCACCCCCCAAAATGCTACACAACAAAGGATAGGAGTGAAATCTCATTTTATGTCACTATATAGAAAAAGGTAAAGTACTGTTGTAACAACCAGGCAAGGTACTAACAAACTTCAACAGAACTTTATTTTTAAAGTGGCAACCTCTTTACCAAGCTGCCGCTGCACTCTTGGTAGCTCTCACTCTGCCTCCTCAACTCCCCCCCCCCGTTTCCTGTCCTTTCAGTCTCCCAACAGCCAGTGCTCCCAGTTCTAATAGTTACAAGCAGCATCTAAACACCACAAGAACTACCCATCTGTGCCTTACAAGGTATCATCCTAATCCTTACACACAAGACTCATAGGTCAGGAGTCCCAGCTGGGAGAGAGGGTACCCAGACCTGCTGGTAGCCACAGTGCTGCTGCTACAGGGGAAGAAGGGGAGCGAAGAACAGGGAGAATTACTGTACTAACATACTAAACTTGACAACGGTTAGCTGGCTGGTGTGCTGAGAACACACATGATGACCAATATTGTTTCATTATGCTCTTCTGTGTGCACTCACCTATTGATTCTTGTCTTATACTTAGATTCTAAACTGTTTGGGCCAAGGATTGTCTTTTGTTCTGTGTTTGTACATCACCTAGCACAGTGAGTCCCGGTCCATGTCTGGGGTTCCTAAGCACTACTGCAATACAAATAAATAATAAACCACATGAAACTGCTGTGATTAAAACTGAAACCTTTATTAAAATGATAGAAAATATACCAATTTTGAACGAAGTATCATATCTCAAATATTTAGAATGTGTTGCTTATACCCAAAGTCATTGTCAAATGATTTTTCTTAAGATTTTGTTCATTCAGGCAAAACATTCATTGATTTCAATAGGTGTTTACCTGTGTAAGGAGTGGCAGACTCTGTAAGTAGGCTAGGTCTACTAAGATGAGGGATCAGATTACTAGAGCAAACATACTTTGAAACCCGAAACAAAGCACAATTTGATGGTTAGTAAAAACAGTGGCTCTTTAACTTTTCAATAGAACCATAGTTGGAAAACAAACCAAAACAAAGACCCCAAGTAATAACTAAGCATACTTTGAAACCACGGAAACAGAAAGGGTCATGCAACAAAGTCTGTACCCACTGCCAGTCACTGGAAAAGATGAAGAGAAAGTCCCATGGAAAGAATTCTCATAGGATAAATTTTTTTTTAAAAAACAAAAATAAATTGAATTCAACATTTGCTAACTGCAACCTGCTAACCTTATAAAAATATCAATGATAACAAAAATAAGAATGCAACCAGGGAAAGCAGGCAGTCTCCTAAGGGAATAGAGAGAAATTCCACTGGCAGTGGCAGGCCACTCATCTTGCTCTCTGGTCACCGTTTTAAGAAACTAATATGTTATATTTCCTTTTTCTGTGAATCAGTGTCAGTTACCCATACTTTTGCTCAGCTGGGATACATATATAAATACAGACTATTCTTTGAGTTCATGCCTTCTTTACTTACTGCGTATAGCAGTTTGTTGGCAGACTTTGTGCACTCAGCCACTGATGTGTTTTTTTGCATTTTTTCACACTTTGGGTATTTAGAATTCTCCATACATTCTTCCAGTTACTGGCAAATAAAAGGGTCACTCAACAAAGTGTACCAACTGTTAATCATTGTAAAAGAAAAAGAGAAAGAGGTTTCCATGCAGAATTCATGCTAATGTCAATGGAAGCTTTGAGTGTGGATCTGTTGCCGAAGTGGGTTTATTATCTAGAGGATTTTCAAAAGTGCTCAGGCTTTGGCTCACCTCGTTTTCCACTGAAGTCAATGGGAATTTTGCTACTGATGTCAATGGAAGTAGAGTTTGACCGGTGCTGAGCACTTTGGAAAATGCCACCCTACATGCTTAAGCATTGAATGTGCAGATCTATGTTTTTTATCCTACTAATATTTTACAAGTATGATATTTTGTGGTTTTACTAGGCATCATCACTTGTTATAAGCAGACTTTTCAAATCTCAAGTTATTGTAGAGTCATCTCTACCAAGTGGACCAGAACTTCATTTCCCCTAATCAGAGCTCATAGGGACAGATACTTCCCACCTGTTATGAAGGTATCAAGTGGGGAAGGAGGGTCTAGGGCACTCCAAAAGGGAAGGAAAGGAGGTGGAATTATGGTTGTGCCAGCCTGCTATGTACAGGCCACAAGAGGGTACAGTAGCCAATGAACAGCTTCTGAATGGCTGGGTGCTCCAAAAAGTACCCAAATGTCTGCCAATAACTTTCTATTCACACAGTGCAACCCTGTACTCACCAGACTGTGATGTGTGTCCTAAATAAGAATATAAGAAAATAAGAGTGGGTTTTGCTAAAATCAGGTGGGTTTTGCTAAAATCAAATACTGCTGATATATCAACCTAAATCTAATTTGATATAAAATGGTAATGCTGTTTCCATATTTGGGGTTCCAGTGGAAACCTAAACATAACTACTGTGAGTTTTTCTACATGGAGAATAAGTTAATATTATGCTCAAATTAAAGAAAACTTTTAATATTTAATATTTTAACTGGAGATGGCCTGAGCAGCAAAGTTTGTTTCTTTTATCTGAATTTCTTAGAAGTTTTTGGGTGTTTGGATGCAGGGCCTGGAGTCAGCCCATATGGCTAGTCATGAAGTTCAGATTCAACCTTTCTCATATTTGTGGGTAGATTGTTCCCAGGTTTCTATCCCAACTTTAATTTTAACCCCATTTATACTAGGGAGAGGAAAACCAGTTCATGTAATATAAGAATTTTACACTCTCAGATGTAAGCCCCAAAGCCTCTTGAAAGTTTCAGAAGTTAATTTAACTCCCACTTCTCCCTGTTGTGTCCCTTTTAATAGACACCTGCAGTTCTGTAACACGGCTGGGAATGGAAGTGAGAGTGGTAGAGGGAAAACTGTCCTTGTAGTATAATCAAGTTGAAAGCAGTTCAGGTAAGAAGCGTCACAACCAAAAGCTATTCTTGAAAGACAGTATGACTTTGTACCTCATTTGCAGACCCAAAGGACTCAGCATAAGAAATATAATGGCTGTTTATCCAAAGAAATATAGGAATAACCCTACTGGATGAGATCATTGTATTCATCTAGTAAGTCCACTGTCTTTTCTCAGACAGTGGCCTATACCAGATGCTTCACAGGAAGCTCCAAGAAAATCCAGTGGACAATTACAATTAACTTGTCCAAGGGAGACATTTCTTGTTTCCCCCACTCAGGCTTTTCGAACCTCACCGATCACTAGCTTATACCACTGTCCTAAAGCTGGTTTCTACATTGTAATTCAGGTTACAAATCACTCAGGTATTATCAAAATCACATGACATTTTACTCATACAACTTTTTGTACCTCCCGCACTTACACCACCTTGACTGCCTATATTCCTGTAAAACTCACTTTCTACCTGACAGCACTATCAGAATCAATCAGCATTACAATAGTTACCATGCGATTTCTAGGCAACTATAAAGGAATTAGGCTCTGAGCAGTGAAGGAGCATTGTGAAGGAGTGTATTTCCCCTTCTAGGTAGAGGCTGTAGGCTCCGGCTGGAACAGCTTGGAGTGTAATCCAGGAGGCCCTGCCCTGGGGTTGGGCTACACAGGAACAGGAAGCTCAACAATGAGAGGGAGTAGAAACCAGGTAGGTTTCAATGAGTGGTGGCCATCATCTCCTCTTCTTCTCAGACACAGGAGATCAGCCTGCCAGAAACAGAAGGTTTGTTTTATGGACTTTAAGTTTGGAAAATGAACCTGGGTCCTCATGAACTGTTTATTGTAATTATTCCTGTCCTGAAACCTCATTAAAAAGAGAACATGGCATTTGGTTAGTGTGTGTTGGTCTCTCCCTGCCCCAGGCAGTTAAAGGGAAGCTATTGCTGCTCCAGTTGGCGGAAATTAAGGTGAGGCACACTTGCAGTGCCACATCCCACAAGGGGGAGGGCAGGGGCTTCCCACACCTTTCAAGCATAGAAAATGCAAAGATAGTTATTTTTCTTAACAGAGGAGAAAAATGCAAAAGCATTTGTACAAGCAAAAATACAAGCAATGTGATGCATTAGCAAAAACTCTACCCTAAATATATCTATCTGTCTACAACCTATCCTGAAGGATGACCCATCACTCTCACAGATCTTGGGAGACAGGCCAATCCTTGCTTACAGACAGCCCCCCAACCTGAAGCAAATACTCACCAGCAACCATACACCACACAACAGAACCACTAACCCAGGAACCTATCCTTGCAACAAAGCCCGTTGCCAACTCTGTCCACATATCTATTCAGGGGACACCATCATAGGGCCTAATCACATCAGCCATACTATCAGAGGCTGGTTCACCTGCACATCTACCAATGTGATATATGCCATCATGTGCCAGCAATGCCCCTCTGCCATGTACATTGGTCAAACTGGACAGTCTCGACGTAAAAGAATAAATAGACACAAATCAGACATCAAGAATTATAACATTCAAAAATTAGTCGGAGAACACTTCAATCTCTCTGGTCACTCGATTACAGACCTAAAAGAGGCAATTCTTCAACAAAAAAACTTCAAAAACAGACTCTAATGAGAGACTGCTGAATTGGAATCAATTGCAAACTGGATACAATTAATTTAGGCTTGAATAGAGACTGGGAGTGGATGGGTCATTACACAAAGTAAAACTATTTCCCCATGTTTATTTCCCCCCATCCCCCCCATTCCCCCCATCTGTTCCTCAGATGTTCTTGTCACCTTCTGGAAATGGCCCACCTTGATTACCACTACAAAAGTTTTCTCCCCCCAGCTCTCCTGCTGGTAATAGCTCATCTTAAGTGATCACTCTGGTTACTGTGTGTATGGTAACACACATTGTTTCATGTTCTCTGTGTATATAAATCTCCCCACTGTATTTTCCACTGAATGCATCCGCTGAAGTGAGCTGTAGCTCATGAAAGCTTATGCTCAAATAAATTTGTTAGTCTCTAAGGTACCACAAGTACTCCTTTTCTTTCTGTGAATACAGACTAACATGGCTGCTACTCTGAAACCTATCTGTCTTAGTTCTCCCCTGATTGGGGCAGCAATAGCTTCACTTTAACAGCCTCAGGCAAGGAGAGACCAACACACACTAACCAAATAGAATGTCCCCAATGGTACAACTTATTCTGTGGTTTTCAAATCATCACATTGTTTGTATTTTTGCTTATACAAATATATATCTATAATGCATGTTCTTCTCACTTTGGGATAAAACTCATGTCATTCTGCACAGTTGGAAAAATTCTCTCAACACAACAATCATTTTTTTCCTATCAGTAATGGATTCCGCTTTATGAAATCTGACTTTTATCACTTTTGTTTAACAATATCAAGTTAAAATCCCCTCTGTTACAACTAAGTCAGTGGCATATTTTAAGGATTTAGCAAAAATATGTTAAAGGTGGGTGCAAAGTAATATCATCATCTTTGTTTAAAAAATTGATAATAATTGTGTGTCTTGTCCTTTAATCAATTTTTATGCTCTTTCAAAGCATTTGCAGTCTGAACATCCACAATCTTGTTAATCACAATGGTCACTCCCTCTGTGTCTCTTTTTCTTAAGTCTGTAGTAACCTGATCTGCCTAAACTACTTTCATTCTCCATTCTTTCTTGGTTCTCAAATGGATCTTATGGATTCAGGCTACATAACAGTCCTTCTTTTGAGCATGAATACACTTGTCATGGGGTCTCTAGTCTACTTAGTTCTTTAATGCAGAGTGATACTATTTTAAGCTTCTGAATTGCCATACCACATACTGTTAATATCATAATAATCATAATAGAATATGCACCTTGCTCACACAGTAATCATGAAAATAACTTACAGTGACATTCTGCCCAAAAATAATACTGGAAATATCAATTTTGACACTGCATTAGAGAGAAAGCAATTCATAAATGACACCTACATATATATTTCTATAAATGTAGCCTACTCCAGATGCAAGGGCCAATCCAATATGTCTATCAAAGTTAGTCCAACTTCAAACCAATAGCACTACCCATTAGGATCCAATGGATGAAATTAATCAAAGTACACATTGTACATCACATATAAAATTTGTGTCTATATAATTTCCATCCCATGTTTGTTCTAAAATACATAATGTAAAAACACTTTTAAAAAATGAGAACCCAGGAAAGGAATTAAAACTCAAGGAAAAATTGCATAATTTAGGATCTATTTCCACTGAAACACCTACACCTATTCCAGCTATCTAGTTCCATTTCCATCAAGCATTAACTGAACTGGAGCATTAATTTTGCAACAATTAATCACTTAATAAAAATACTAATTTGTCACATAGCATACATCAATGATACAAGCATACATCTACTGTGTTTTTGCCAGGCTCTACTAAAATTTATTCCTCGGCAGTTCATAAAGTGTGGTACAACAGAGACAGCTGAAGTCAGTGGCATAATTCTGACTGACACTAGCTGAGGACCTAGCCCTGTGTTCTATCTCACGTAAATTGACCTTGATTATCATTTAGCCTACTTCCAGCATGAAACACGTGGCTCTCTTTGCAGTCAGCTATTGGATGGTGTAGCTCGTAGTGATTGGGTCTATTGCTTAACTAATCTTATCTGAGTGATTCCCATGACCTGTAACTCTTCTGAGTTTCAAATATTTAGAGCCTTAACACAAGTGTCTTACTTTCTACTGAATTGCTTTACTATTATTTTTAGTTACCCTAATTAAATTAAAAAATGTTACCTAATAGGAATTTTAAAAAATGCCTATATGATTTAGGAGTAAAAATTTCATTTTCAAAAAAGACTCGGGCACTTAGGACTGGAGCCTAAATCTCATTGCATGGTGACTTCTATATCACTGGTCAGCTTGTGAAGGTGCACCTCAAGTTTTCAAAAGCAGATTGCCAGGAAGATGTGCTACTTCCCAGGGTACCCACGTTTGTTAGGCACCTTGCTACCACCTGCCTTTAGTGTGAGGGAAGCCTTGTCTATGCCTGCCAGGGCTCAGGTCCTTGATTCTCCCAGCCACAGGCAATGCAAACACTCTCCTCTCAGCCTAGCAGGCTCTGCTGTCCCTTTGCAGGTTAATGATGGATACACACCACCCCCAAGTCTTCCGAGCCTCTCCCAGTAGTGTCAAGCTTCTTTTCTGCTAGACACTCAGAATTCACAGATCTACTGCTCCCAAAGTAATTTCACACACCAGTTTATCAGCTGCACCTCAAGATCATGGCTCCACTTAACACTCAGCACTTACTGTTTTTACTATAAACATATCTAAGTTTATTTAGTAAAGAATAGAGATTTGAAAAGGAGCAAATAGGATTAAAGGAAACAAAGGGTTACATATAACAACATGCTTTCTAGAGCCTAAACATAGCTAACAAGACACCTTCTTATTAAATAAAGTACTGCTCATCCAAAGTCCATCAAGCAGCTTTTTTCAACCAGGGTGAAAGCCAAGCCCACTGACAGCTTGTTTCCTCAGATAAAGGATGACAGGGTGGCTCTAGAATATATTAGACCAGTCCTTTTGTTCTTCACCTGTAACCAGGGTTCCCCCACCATGCTGTTCACCTCTTCCCATTAATGTATTTTCCTGAAGTCCTCACAATCTCATCATTAGCATTTGACTCCGTATACAAATAGACTTCCATTGTAAGATACCTCATACACAATGGTCAGTCAGGGAGGTAAGTGTCTGCCACCTCCTGCCTGGTGGAACCTGTCTTCAGGTATTTTACCTGTGGGTGCTCTGCCTTTAATGTTAAGGCTTTAAGAACATAATTTCCAGTATAGATATATATCTCCTTATATATTTTCTGCACATATATTTCACAAAGCTTATGAGGACCAGTGTGATACAGACTTCCTTCTAGCTAGTCATATTTACCAGTCTCCAAAATTTCCTGCTCTTGTAGCTGTATTTTGCCAGTGTATTTCATGGGACTCAGCCTCTTACTAAGCAGACCAAACTAACAGCTATCAAGAATCAAAGAAAACTGTGCTCCAAATTAAGCATCATTTTTGTCATTTGGGAAAGTCTTTGAGTCATGCAGTGGCATTGAATAGTGTTCTTGATTCACAGTTTGCACACCTGTTTTAGCATTGTGGAAGCTATCCTAATGTATGTAGGAGGTAATGTTTTGGACCTGCATCTACAAAGGGATTTAAGTATTGTGAAACTGAGTATTGTGGGGCCTAATCTTTAAGAGACTAGATAAATCATAGGAACACCACTGCAACCCACAAAGCCTCAGTTAGGTGTCTAGCCCCCCTGTACAATGAATGTAGGGAAAGAGGTACCTTAGAATGTAATCCACAAAAGCCAGCAAACCCAGCATGCTAGGTGGAGAGCAGCCTAAGATAGCAAATGGGAGATGCCAATCAGAGGGTTGTCCTCCAAACCCTACCTCTCTTGGAGATATGTGCTTATATCTGTTAGTAATCCACAAACAGGAAATCAAATCCTGGAGTCAGGTGGCTTAAGCATCTAATCAGTTTTTTGCAGGAATACATTGAGGTGCCTGCCTTGCTTGACATAAAACAACCAGAGCAGGAGGTAGTAATAAGGGTGGTGGTTACCTTAACATTTAGCCTGGTGGTTAGAACACTCACTTAGGAAGTGGGAGACCTAGGTTCTATTTTCCCTCTGACTGATGGGTTAGAAGGATTTGAAAAGGGTTTCACACTTCTCAGAAGCATTCTAACCACTGGACTATGGCATATTCTGATGTGGGTCTTCCTCAGTCTCTCCTGTTGAAGTGGATTCACTGTGGATAAATGATAAAGTCTGACTAGAGTAGGGGGAGTGGACCATGGATCTCCCATCTCAGTGCCTAGCCACTGGACCACTTGCCCCAAGACTGTTCTATTGTGGATAAGTACTTTAATAAGCAGGAATGAGCAGCATCGAGTGGTGGGAAGTCCCTGTGCGTGGAATAGGTAATTCAGCTGGTATAAAGTTTTTCTGCTGTGTTTGGAATCTGTTTCCCTGTGAATTGCAAACAGGTCTATACTCCCAGAGACAACGGGGAGAGTGATCAGAAGGCCCATATCTTTGTAACTCAACACCACCCAAATGTAGAACTGTTCCTTAGTCCTATCTTGTGTCTGAGCTTTTGTTTGGTTTGGTTTGGATTGGGGTTTTTTTTAATAGCAATCTTTGGAGAACTCACAAAACTCTTACAAAACTCTTACAAAAGAGTCACACAAAAATTCTAGATACTTAACATTAAGGCATTTATCTGAATACATTCACTGTTTTATTCTATCAATGTCTTATCTTTCCACATTACTGACACTGGCATGTTTTGGTGGGCATGCTGTGTAGCTACCAGTGTACATTCTAGATCCACAAGAGAAGCATGACTTTGTTCAATATACTGGAGGTAGCTGGCAACAAATTTGTAATCCAAGCACTTGGACTAGCATAGGAATACACGAGCACACTTCAATGCAATTTTTGCCAACTCCTAAGGCAAATCACATCACCACATGTGGTGGAGCTACTGAAAGGTCTTGAAGCTTTGGTGAGGTAAATTCTAAAATGTAATCACAGGTTTCAGAGTAGCAGCCGTGTTAGTCTGTATTCGCAAAAAGAAAAGGAGTACTTGTGGCACCTTAGAGACTAACAAATTTATTAGAGCATAAGCTTTCGTGAGCTACAGCTCACTTCATCGGGCTCTAATAAATTTGTTAGTCTCTAAGGTGCCACAAGTACTCCTTTTCTTTTTGCTAAAATGTAATATGAGCCTCTGTTCATGGCTTGAATGTAATAATTAGCTGGTCTTTTTAATTATTTTTATTTTTGACAACATTTGGTATTTTTTTCAAAATATTCAACAAATGTTCCATTATTCATCCAGCTCTTTTAAAGTAATTTCCATCTGAGTATTATTTACTGTGGGTCCTACTGGACCAATAATTTAAGATGTACATGTAGCTTACTTGGTAGACTTGCTGCTTTTGAGCCAGATGAATTTGTCCCAGGTGTAGCCCTGATTGCAGTGGTGTATAAACCACACACTGTTCAGATGAGTGGCCATTCCAACCCTGCAGAGGCCAGCAACCAGACTGGCAAAGAACCAATGTGGTGCCAGCTACTGAGAGTCAGCCAAGACCTCCACAGGACGCCAGACCAGGAAGCCACACAGTGCTGTAGTGCTCATCTCTATACTCATCTTCAATGTACCATCTGCCAGGGAAAGAGCTGGGGGTTAGGAAGAGTTGTGTATAGGCAGGTGGGGGATTTGTTGATGTTCTAGTATCTACTAGTTAATGCTAACCCTTTCCTTCCCAATATCCTGTTTTCCTGCTCCCAGTAAAGGCCTCCTTTGTTATATTGTTGTTTTTGGGTGAGTCTTTGCTTTGCTGGGGTTTGTGTTGTACTTTTTATTGGCGATGAGTTCTGTACTTCTTGCCAGCAGTGGTAGTATTATTCATGTTCCATAGCTCCCCTTGCACACAGTGAGGAATCATCTTGGGCACACTGAGAACTGCAAGTGGTTCCTGAAAGACTGTATCAAAATGCACACAGACAATGGAACAGAATTAAAGTGTTGGGGCAACTGCAATTCTCATATTTTCTAACTTTTGGCAGCTTGACTTTGCAGCCTAAGCAACACTATTTTAACATTGCTTTTGTAATATAATTTCCTGATTTTTATAAGGGGAAAAAAACAAATAGTATAGAATGACCCCACCACCACTGTGTATCAGTAGTGGGGTTTGACTCCTGAACTTTCAGCACTGAAGCAGAGACTGCTACCACCTGAGCAAGAGGAATAACTCCATTCATTGGCAGCAGGTGAAGGCTTTTGCCTGGGTCCATGGCAACCTGGTGCACAGGATGATTAGGGAAGAGCTCAGCTTGGCTTAACTCTCTTCCTCTACCACCTCCACAGGGAGCTTCCACCCTCATGTGGTGCTATCAGAGGAAGGGACAATGGTCACTGGTACCAGGTGGTGTAGAGGCTCCTGAAGGGTAGTGGGAACCTGGACTGGCTCTCTCTCTCTCTGTTTCCCCAGGACAACATCAGGAGGGGAGAAGTTCCTACGTGGGAAACTGGGGCTCAGACTGATCTACCTCTCCTTTGTGTTCCACCTCCATTTAGGCATTCCTCATACAGTGTGTGCATCTGCTGCTTCAGAAGTAGTATCAGCCCAGCCTTAGAACGCTCATGGTGCTCAGCTATTATTTTGGCATGCTGTCAACATTTTCCTGAGGAGAACAAACAAGAGAAGGGAAATAACAGTTATTTAACAGTTGACCTTAACTGAACTTAATGGGACAGAGAAAAGGCACTTCTATAGCTGCTGGGCTACCACCCTGCATAATATCAGAATCCTGTTGTCAAAATGAAGGTGTCAGAGCATCTCAAAATTAGGCCACAAGAATCTTTTATAAGGGAAAGTGTTAGGCAACCTATGAATATGGGGGTCACTACCAACTGTCTCTGTGATGCATATTTATATGTATGTATACACTCTCTCTCTTTCATCATTCAAATCCACACTGAAAACTCATTTTTTCTTCAGATCCTTTCAGTAAGTGTTCAGCTAGCCTTCTCTATTCCATTCATTCTTATGTACATATCAATCTTACTGCCTCTTAATCTTCCAGGTAGATTTAGAAAAAAGATGTGCTTTTCGGAAGGTATGAAAAGCACAAATCTTCAGATGTCAAGAAGTGAGACACAAGTTGCAAGATTTTAAAGTGAGACTTTTAAAAATCTTATCTGGGCTGTTGCTCTTGGACACTATGTGGCACACTGAAATCAGCTGCTTCCTGTTCTCCTGTGGGAACAAAAAACCCCCAAGATTGTAGTTGTCAATACTCCTTCACAGAAAGCAAGAGGATGGGCCGGGAGATGGGGAAGGGAAACTTATAGTCAGAAACGATTTATGAAAATGTTATCATTCAGTGCAGAGATATCCCAGAGCAAACTCCAGGAATAAATTATTAAATATAAAAATATAGCACCTGCTGCAGGAAAGTTAATGGTACCGTTCTTTTAAAAAGAAGAAGTAGCCTGAGGTATAATCCATTAATATATTCTGTGTCTAGAATTTTTGGTTTCAGACTTTAGAAACCACTGATTGGACTGCAAAAACCTTGATTAAAGTGTGGAATGCTTTTACTCTCATAATGGATAGGCCTCAGTGTGCCTCCATAATGTTGTGAGTCCTCTGTTTATCTTGATTTACAGCCACATAGCTAGAACAAAGATAAAAAGCAACTCAACATGAAGGAAAATAAAAAGAAGGTCATTTAATCACCCCGTTAGCTTAAAATGATTATTGATTCCTGGAGGTGATGTCTAATTCTGCCAGAAAATCCATTTCAATAATGATTACTGCCCTCTGCTTTATCTATTATATGGAAGGTTATTAAAAGTGGGAGTCTCCAGGGAAGTGTACAGCTTTAGACCACTAATATCATATTTAATATGTTTTTATCAGAACAGAGATTCAGACTCTGCCCTTTAACCTACAACAGAGTCAGGGTAGAGAGTTAGAAAAGTGTGTTTCACTGTAAGTCTAATTATTATATATACTCCATTGGGATCATTGCAATACATGATAGATAAATATCAACTGGGACAAGAGCATATTGAACTTTTTATTTTGCTCTTTATTACCAAGTACATACAGTTCTAGAAATATTGCACCTAGAAAACTTACAGTAGCCTGTTGATTTTTTTCATATGACTTATAACTGCTTTTCTGCAGGCTGTTCAAATCTTACAAAATAGGCTCAACTGTAGAATGTATCTTGGTTCTTCTTTAGAAAGCCATGATAGCGCTGATATAGATATAGCTACCATGTGAATCAAGATCCATCTGAGTAACAAACTATCAGTACTATGATTATGTTTGTAAAGACATTTCTAAACTGGGCTAAACTAACTATGTTACACATGTGGTCAGGCCTATGTTATACAGGAGGTTCAAATTAGATGAGTTAATGGTCCCTTCTGACCTTAAAAATCTCCAGATCTCCTACCGACTGTAACACCCAAGGCTGCTCTAGGAGGAGAGTAAACTGGTGCCAGCGTATGTGTTTGTCCTATTGCATACTGGAAGTCGCATCATCCTGGTACCCTACTTTTATCTATAGACAGCAAAATATATCTTTTGGGGGGGGAACTACCTTGAAAACAAGCCAAATTTTTTAAAATAAAATAATTACAGAAACCATGTGTGATGGCATGTACCCTACAGGAGGCAGGGCCGGATTTCCAACTTACGCACCTCTAGGCACAGCATTTTCAGCACCCTCCTCTCCCTCCCTCCTTCCCTCGCCTACTGTTGACCTTCGTGTTGCACACAGTTTTAGAGAGGTAAGCTGCCCCAAGAATGCCAGTGTGCCAAGGCACATACGTACTGTGCTGAATTGGAAATCCGGCCCTGACAGGAGGCACTGTGGGCCTACTACACCCTGCCACAGGCTAGAAAGGACCTGGTTCTGAAAGTGCTGGAAGGGCTAGTTACAGCCAATCAGAGCCCTGCAGCTTCAGATAAAAGGAGCTGCAGGGCCTTAGCAGTTCAGGTTAGAATGAGAGGGGCAAGGAAGGGAGTGCCTCTTTGGCGAAAGGAACTTGAGGGGTAACCAGAGTTTGTTTTCTGACTGTCCTTTGCACAGCTGGGTTTGTAGGGAGAGCAAGGACTTTAGCTTATCCCTGAGAGAGGAGTGAAGCTAAAGGTGTCAGGAAAGAAGAGGTCCAGGGAGGAAGCAGTAACTAATTGAATTAATCAATGTGGAATATGGCTGTTGTTGTTAGGGTCCCTGGGTTGGTACCAGAATAGTGGATGGGCCTGGGTTCCCCTAGTGGCCATAGGTAAAGTGGCATAAACCCCCAAAAGGGGATGGAGCTTATTTGGGAGCCTGAATAAAGGGCTGAATTTAAAGGGCACAGAGCTGGGGTTGAAGATGCTAGTGAAGACAAAAAGTCTTTTTGATTATTGGACTTTTAAATACCCCAGAAGGGGTTCATTTGGGCTTTGTGGCCTGGCTTAAGGGCCAAGCCACTGAAAACCCAACAAGTTTGGCAGGCAGCTTGCAGGGGGCAATGGTTGCAAAAAAAGGAATGTGATACTATACCCTGCTGCTCAGAGGCCCTCCAGAGGTGAGTTCCCTGTTACACCCTACTTCTGAAATATATTAATACTTTCATTATTAGTTTTATATTTTTGGAATGAATTATATGGGAGAAAAATCAAGACAGTCAGATAATCCTTCTGCCTGCCTCTTTATTTATACCATGCTTGTCACCATGGTTTTTGAGTGTCTTACAAGTGAGGGGCTAGATCTTTACTTTATGATGTGCCCTGAGCAAAGGTAAAGCTTTATTTGCTGTGCTCCAAGACGAGCAAATTGTGACACCTTCTCCCTGCTCCAAGGAGGAAGTTAACTGTGGTGGTCAACATTTACCATGTGATGTGCTGGTGATGCAAAATGGACTCGTGCACTCGTGGAGACTGAGCCAAGGTTCCACTTAGTCCCCTGCCCCTCTTGCACTGGGTGAAGAGATAGCAGCTCCTGTGCCACAGCCCATGGTGTGGATAGCCTCTGCAGGAGAGTAAGGAGGTGCTTACACCCCCTTATTCTGTTGTGTGGCTCTGTACAGCTAGTGATGATCTAGCCCTTTATTTATTTTTTACTAGTATTTTATGTATCATAAGTTTCCTTGCCTCTCTCTCACCAGATAGGATTCTTATTATTTATTATTGAATTTTTTTATTAAAGTAAAGTTACAACAATGACCAGAAGAAAAGTCTCCTTGTAGATTTCCTTGATCTTAGTCTCCTCCCATGGGTATTTCCTTAGGAGAGAGATATCTGGGCCTGGTATTTCCTCTTCTAAATACTATTCAGGATATATGTTGGCAAATGATGACCACAGAAGAGCAACACAAGAGACTGTGGTTTCTTCAGCTCCAAAATGTTTTGTGAAGTATATTCTCTACAGAAAGTATATTATTTCTGATTTAGTTTGTTGTGGTTTAAAAAAGTCATTGTATAGATAGATAAATGAATAGCACAGACATAAAAGTCAATTGAGCCAATTTTAAGGTAACGATGATACACTTAAGAAGTTTCCTTACTATTGTCATCAACGCCCTCCTTTTATTTCACTTTTCGTTTATTTACGTGGACTTGCATTGACTCCCAGTGGAAAACCATAGCTTGGCTAACAGAATTTTGACACTTAGCTAATTATGTATCCTCAAACCACCTTGGTGACATCTGATCATCTTAAGTTTCTAACATCCTCCCTACCTCCTGTCACTGATGCCGCCATGAGAAGAAATCAGAATTTTAGCTTAATGGGCTTAATGTGTCATTGTCACAGATGCTAGTCAAGACTGCAGTACATGGTTTTAATGGAACAAACATCAATCAATTTATGTTCAAAATATAGAGGCAAATAACTTGACAACAATATGGAAAAAAATATGATTAATCAGTTTTTCAACCAGATCTTCAGCTGGTGTAAAACTGGCATAGTTCCACTAATGGTGATTGGCGCTATTCCTGTGTACACCAGCTAAAGACCTGGTCCACTATGTCTGTCTTCAAGCTTTGCATTTAAGCCCATCACTCTAGCACCTTGTGGTTATTATTTTACTGCCTGACCATTTTTTCTTCTGTGCTGCTCATGCTATTACTGTATTTAAAACTTTAATATAGTTTAGACAGTTCATTGATCAGAGCTGAGTTTCTAATATGGTGACCAAAAGGTTAGGGATATATCAGCCATTATTAGGTACAGGTAATCTTTCTGTTTTTATTATATTAAACTATTTAAAATAAGTTCAGATATTTGTGCCAATGGTGAGCACATAAAGTCTCAGTTCATATTAATAGTTTAAGCAATAATCTTTCTCCCCTGCTGTTAAGACCTATTTTCTTATGTGCTTATGAATACTGTTGGCATAAACAGAACAATAAACTAAATGATGCTGGGACTGTAATGTTCCATTCCATATCTGGGTGTGAAGATGGTCCATAAATAGTAATTAACAATGAATTCATTTGCACTTAAAAGAATTGCAGACCAGACAAGAATAGAGAAGAATCATTGGTTTTTGCATTCCCCAATAAACAACTAGCCCAAACAATCTAAACTAACTATAATATAGGGATAATGATACTGTAAAGTTCTATGAGATCTACTGATGAAAAGGGCTTAATTAGAGCTGGATATTTATTTATTTATTATCAGGAAGCAGCCTACAAGTGTAGGCAAAACTGAGTCCAAGCCAAGCCCCTTAAACAATTCCTTCCTATAGGGTCTGACCCAAAACCCACTGGAGCCAACAAGAGTCTTTCCATTGACATCAATGGGGTTTGGACTAAGAGCTTAAATGTGGGCAGGAGGGATACAAAGAAATCCTTTTTAAATCAACCGATCACACTTTTCTTAATACCATCTCTCTTCTAGTTTGCCTTTTTGACCATGCAGTACACATGAAACAGATGCTTTAGTTGAGCTGTCCACCGTTTTCCCTAGGTCTTTTTTACGAGTGATCTATAGTTCACTTAGAATTTGTGAGTATGAGTTTTTAAAATATTGGCCCTAGTTCTATTACATTGCACCATCTTCAGTGATATTGCACAGGGGAGCAAGAAGAAAAGTTACAAACAGCTCTGTAAGATTTACATTGTTTGTATTTCTTATGGTTAGTGAACTAGAACTATTTTTTTAAATATTGCATATCTTGAGTGGGTTGTATTTTGTGTCAGGAGCTCTGGCTTTCCTGCTGACCTCACATTATAGAATGGATACAGACAAAGGACTTCATTCTCAGACTGAAGTCAGAAGTAACTAGCTTTAAATTATTTGGAAGACAATCATATATGTATATTCTCTCTGCTATAGAATGGATTGGAATGATATCAAATATTAACAGAAGTTTGCGCAGTTCCACTAGAGTAAGCTATTAATTGGATGTTAAATTAAGGGTAAAATTGGCACTCAATTAGTGGTGGATAAGTCAACAAATATTTAATTATACAATTAGCAGTAACCCAATGAATAATCAATAAAATCCCTTCCTCGCTCAACACAGGGAGCATTTACTGGGACACCATTCAGAGCATAGTCATGTCTCCCTTCCTCCCCTTCAACCTCAGTAACCTCACTGGTTCGTGCTGCTCCTTAATTCTGATCTCTCTCTTCCTAGCCTAGCTCCCCCTCCATGAGTTGGCAGGGATAAGGGGAATATTCATGGTCCCCCTCATGTCTTCAATCCATCTCCTCCAAGTATCCCCATCACCACACATCTCCCTAGCTCAGCTGCAAGTCTGAACCTTATGCACCATCATTGTTCCTTTGCCTGTGACTCTTAGCAAGCAGCCCACAGACAGTTCACTGGCTGCGGATGTTCTCAGAAAAAATGTCAAGAACCAACATACATCCTCTTCCTACCCCATTCAAACTTCACAGGGATCATGGAGGAGACCGTGCAGATGCTGGCTGGAAAGCTGGTACCTGAGGGGTTGTGATAAAGGCAGGTCTGAGGTCAGCTCCTTTGACAGCAGTTACAATTGGTGAAGTATGATAAAAGCACACTTTATAAAATTTGTAACTGTACACCTCTGGGTTTGTTTGTTCATTCTTTTGTTTTCTTTTTTCCTCCCAAAGTTTGGACATTGTTGATAGTTTTGTTTTTGGTCAGTCTCTATGGCTCTTTGCACAGCTTTCAAATTCTCACTTTGTAATTGTCGTCACATCAATCTCTGTGGCTCTTCTGGACTTTCCGTTCTTGTCATTTCTCTCACCTCTTAGGCCCTGGTTTCGCTGAAAGATTATAAATACTGTTTCTTTCTCTGGGTGTATTGACTGGCTTAATCATCATATATTTTCATATCATCTTCAATGTCCTGTTAGGAAGAGTCTTTAAAACATTTTGTCATATTAGCGTTATGCTCAAAACCTTCTGTTACCTTATCTGTTTGCCCATTGACAGGTTTGATGGTGCTCAAGATAGTAAACTCTTCATATTTCAGGTTTCAGAGTAGCAGCCGTGTTAGTCTGTATTCACAAAAAGAAAAGGAGTACTTGTGGCACCTTAGAGACTAACAAATTTATTTGAGCATAAGCTTCCGTGAGCTACAGCTCCGATGAATGCATCCGATGAAGTGAGCTGTAGCTCATGAAAGCTTATGCTCAAATAAATTTGTTAGTCTGTAAGGTGCCACAAGTACTCCTTTTCTTTCTTCATATTTCAGTTTGTCTTTATGATCTTTTCCTAGAGAATGGCCTTATTAATCAAAGAATGGGTGTCATTTTTAGTGTATGAATTTTCAAGAGTCAATGTGCTGAATCTTTCACAAAAACTGTTTCTCCCAAAACAAGAGACATCCTGTCTGAATCTGGGAAAAGTAACTTAAAACATTCTAAAGAGCTCAATTCTCAACTACAGAGATGGGAAGGGAAGATATCTCTACATTTAATACCCCAATCCTGGGCTGGCATATATTTTAGTGCAGAGCCAAGGCTGCTCTACAGTTGTGCCAGCTCTACCCAGTGGCTGAGGCATCCAAAGATCTGAAAGAATGCCATGCTCTCTACCATACCTCTTCTAATCCCAGATATGGCCCCATTTCTGCTCCCTAGATGATTTTATGCTGAGGATTGGGTGGTGTAGGGCCAGCTATGCCAATTTTATAACATCTGAGACTTTTCCTGGCTCCTCATTTAGGAGAGTTTCTGGCAAAGAAGCTAGAACTAAAGTCCAGGACTGGTCCCTGCAAACTTAAAACTACATTCTGCTGAACATAAATTACTTTGAAGAAGAACTCTGGGTATCTTGAATGCTTCTACCTTCCACCAACAGAAGCTGGTCCAGTAAATGATATTACCTCACCCACCTTGTCTCTCTAATATTCTGGGAACAACAACTGTTAGAAAATTCATACATGCTATGACTTATAATTTCCATTCTTTATCTACAAAAATATTAAACTCAGAACAGTGGATTTCAAAGTCCCATTCAAGGGAAACACCTGGTGTGGCTTTAGCGATGATTTCATTAATGTACCTGTGTGTGTGTGTGATTATATATATGTATGCAATAATATAATATAGTGTGTGTGTGTAGAATAGAGTTGGTACATTTTGAAACAATGGTGATCAGACAGAGGGGAAAAGGCTAGGTTAACAATAGTTTGGTCTTATCTATCATTTCAAAGAAATACATGTCTCTGTCAAAAAAGTAGATTAAGTTTAACACTGTGCCCTGAGGAGGCACCACTGCGCTTGTATGTCATGTGTCTGACACACAGATATTTAAACTTGTACTAACAAAGGCATCAGACAGAGCTGTTCTTGGGGGTGGGAAATATCATTACTATTGTGGCAGAAAATAGTGAGACAGACCAAAGAAGTTCATTAATCCTCTTCACTTCCATCTGTTTGGCTGACCCAGTGAGGTTCAGGTGAGAAAGGCAGGTGTACAACTTAGGAAATGTTCCAGATTCCATTCTAAGAAAGGAAGATATTCACAACAGATGGCTCCATACAAAGTTCTGCCTCTCACTGCTACCAGAAACACTGGATATACAGAATGGGCCAAACTGCAATGTCCCTGTGTGTGTGTTTTTTTTTCTTTTCTTTTGTTTTTTTTAAACTGGAGCCTGCTCAAATAAAAATATGAGTAAGGATATCAGTAGTCATGACACTGACAAATACCGTCATAACTACAAAGGAAGGCTGGAAACCAAAGTGGAACCCTGTTCCCACCACATTCTTAATCACTGTCCCCCAAAGGAAATATTAGAGATTAGGCAGTTTTTAGTTAACATGCCATTATTAAGGGATAGTTTTGTAATGGTGAAGCAGACCAGTGGTGTATTAGTGACTGGGTCTACGGGGCCTGTGCCATTCCCCAGAGGCCGTGCAAGGAATGGGGGTGGTGGAAACCTCCACGCCTCCCAACCCTGCTTCCTGGCAGCCAGGCGGGGGAAACCCTTGCACTCCTTACCCAGTCCCTGGTGGCCAGATAATGGGGGAAGCCCCCAGCGCCTCTAACCTCACTCCCGGGCAGCAATTCTGGGTGGGCAGGGTGGCACAGCTGCAGGAGAAACACCTTGCGCCACCTGACCCTGCTCCCTGGTAGAGGAAACTCCTGCCCCCCCCCACTCCCTGGTGGCCAGGTAGGGGAAATCCCTGCACCCCCCAACCCTGCTCCATGGCATCCAGGTGGGGAAAGCTCTCAGCACCCCCAGAGCTTGACCCCAGAAGAAGCTGGGAGCAGCAGGGGAAGCCCCAGCACCAGGACCCCTGCTGTGGCCCCAGGACAGCAGGAGCTTGTACCTGCCACAGCCTCAGGGCTGAGAAGCTCTCACTCCCCGCTGCAGCCAGGGGCTGTGGCAGGGGGACAGCTTCTCCAGTCTTGGGCTGCAGTGCGGGTGGGGGGTCACACAGAATGGAGGGATCCTGGGTGGAACGGGGCAGGGCTCTGAGGAAGGGGCAGAAAGGGGTGGGGCCATGGGCGGGGTCACATTTGGAGGGGGTAGAATGGGGACGGGACCACAGGAAGGGGTGGGGAGGGGCCCCTGACTTGCTGTGGCCTAGGGCTCCAGGAAACCTTAATTCGCCTCTGGAGCAAACTTCTGCATGTTTAAGGATGGTCAGCACAGTTCCTTCACTAAAAGCACAGATAATGCCATGAATAACAGCATCAGCTTGCTTTTAAACCATGAAGGGCAAGGGTTAGAAGAACCACAATTGGTGGGTACCAGCAAAACCAGAAAAACACAGGTTTCAGAGTAGCAGCCGTGTTAGTCTATATTCGCAAAAAGAAAAGGAGTACTTGTGGCACCTTAGAGACTAACAAATTTATTTGAGCATAAGCTTTCGTGAGCTACAGCTCACTTCATTAGATGCATTCAGTGGAAAATACAGTGGGGAGATTTATATACATAGAGAACATGAAACAATGGATGTTACCATACACACTGTAAGGAGAGTGATCACTTGGAATTAATTTGCAAACTGGATACAATTAATTTAGGCTTGAATAAAGACAGGGAGTGGATGGGTCATTACACAAGGTAAAATTTTGTTCCTCCGTTCCTCAGACGTTCTTGTCAACTGCTGGAAATGGCCCACCTTGATTATCACTACAAAAGGTCCCCCCGCCGGCTCTCCTGCTGGTAATAGCTCACCTTAAGTGATCACTCTCTTGTTACAGTGTGTATGGTAACGCCCATTGTTTCATGTTCTCTATGTATATAAATCTCCCCACTGTATTTTCCACTGATTGCATCTGATGAAGTGAGCTGTAGCTCACGAAAGCTTATGCTCAAATAAATGTGTTAGTCTCTAAGGTGCCACAAGTACTCCTTTTCTTTTTTCAAAAAAACATAGAACCCAACCTGGAAGTGCTGGAACCCAACCTGGGGAAGTGAGAGAGACTCTTGTGGTCAAAAAGTGCTGAGATACTGGTTCCAGGAAGGTCTATTTTAATAATCAAGAATGTAAGAAAACCTTTTACTACAATCAGATGAATGAACTACTGATGAGACAAAGCAATCTGGATTAATCAGACTGTACTACCTGAAAAAAGTTTAGCTAGATGATTCCTTACCACATCTTCATAATAATGTCTTGGCCTCAGTAGTAGCACTTTTGTATTCCTATATATAATCCCTCGACAGAAGAAGATTATAATCCAAGTATTTCCCTACTCATCTTCTTTTTAGTCTTTGACCCAGTTAAAATAGATCAGGAAATTCTATTTTTCCCCATGAAAAATCTTTATAAACTTCATTTTGTTTTTGTTTTTTTGTAAACATTTTCTTTGAAATTATTCAGGGTTTTTTTTTTTTGTGATTTCTTGTTTTTCTACCAAAATAGCCCTAACAATGTTTTCACACAAATTTCTGAAACTTCTCCCCCTCCCACTTTTCTGATCAGCTCCGATTACTACATTTCATAAGTTTATGAGACTCTAGAAAGAAAATTGGTTCTCGAGCTGATGCAGTGTGGAACTGTGACATACCAGTGCACAGGAAAAGCTGAATCTAGAAGTATTCCCTCTAAAGCAGGGGTAGGCACCAAAGACAGCACGCAAGCTGATTTTCAGTGGCACTCACACTGCCCAGGTCCTGGCCACAGTCCCGGGGGCTCTGCTGCTGGCCTGGCGTACCTGCCACCGGCCCCCTGCCAGCTGGGGTTCCGGCTGCCGGCCTCGCTCAGACCGTTGCCGGCCCTGGGTCCCAGCCACCGGTCCGGGGGACTCTGCTGCCGGCCTGGGGTGCTGGCCTGGGGCTCTGCAGTGCCCCCCTCAGCTGCGGCCCACTGGCCCCAGCCTGGGGCAGTGACGGGTGCAGACAGGGACAGGAGGGGGAGCAGTTCAGCACCCCCACCTTAAAAATTGTTCCAGCACCACTGTGCAGGGATATTTTTAAGTCCTGATTTGCTTCTTACATCACTAGCACGCCATGTGGAACAGCACACTGCATTTGACGTTTAGATTAGAATGTATGTGCAAGAACTGGCATCAGAATTTTCTGACAGATTTCAAGATTTCCAGTGATTTGGCTGCATGCTTTCTTTTCTAATTAAACCTGAAAAATTCAACAAAAGTGACCTGGATTTGTCTGTATTTCAGCGGATGTGTGTTGAAGATTTCAAAATGCAGCTCATTCAGTTAAAAAGCTCAAAACTGTGGGCATCAAAATTTGGAGATCTGTGGAATGCACTTGAAGCTACTGAGAGAGATCATGGGGCCTCTATTCTGACCTGCTGGACATCCCTGCCGATGAAATTTAACTGTTTGAAGAAAATTGTGTTTTCAGTGCTTTCAGCATTTGGATCCACATACCTGTGTGAACAGGTATTTTCACATACCTGTCCACAACCCTGTCTTCTATCCCTCTCAGAGCTAGTTAACAACTGTTCACTCAAAAGCCTGTGTGCAGCTTAAAGTATCCAAATACGTGCCAGACATTGGAAAACTCAGCAAGGAAAAGCAAGGGCAAGGATCACACTAAACTGATAAGATCTGCATTTTAATTTAATTTTAAATGAAGCTTCTTAAACATTTTTAAAATCTTATTTACTTTACATACAACAGTAGTTTAGTTATATATTATAGACTTATAGAAAGAGACCTTCTAAAAATGTTAAAATGTATTACTGGCATGCAAAACCTTAAATAAGAGTGAATAAATGAAGACTCATCACACTACTTCTGAAAGGTTGCCGACCCCTGCTCTAAAGCATGCCAAAGCTGATAACAATGGCGTGGCAGCAATACTATTGCCTAATACCTGTAAGTGTTCCCTCTGCCCTCTTTTTTTGCTGAAGGAAATTGTAAATATCAAGACTCATAGTTACTGGATAGTCAGCAAAATAACTTATAGGGCTTTATATGGCCTGTGCGTATTTTTTACTTGTCTCGTAGCAATGTTCACATGTACAAAGAATTGAAGTAAACCTGAAGGTTACTAGAGTTACTGTGATGTCTCAGATTTCTTCTGGTACTCCCCAGCTGGAGCTGATGTCCCTTCCCATTTGTATGGTATGTAGACAATTGCTGTGATCCATCTGCAAAATACCCCTCAAGCCAATTGATTACACTATGAAAGTTGAAAAAAAGAGCCATAAAAGCAAGTTCATGGCAAAAATAGCAAAATATTATGTTATCCCGTGGCCTGATTTGTCTCTATTCTCTTTCAAATTTTGTATTAAAGAATTATTTTAAAAAGGAAAGCAAAGGTGCTCACTGAAGGCCAGACTGTGATATCCATTCTTGTAATGAGCAGCACAGGATGTCTCACTGACTTCCAGGGTGACTACTTGTGATGTATGGTACTGTGTAATGTGAGAAGGTGGTCTCAATCTGAGCCTAAATTTTGGGATTTTGCGGGGAGGTGTTTTGTTTTTGTTTTCCTCCAGATTCTCAAATTTCTGCTTTGGACACTAACTTGAGACTATGAATGTGGGATTTTTTTTGAATAGTGGTTCTTTTTGTATATGCTTTTAGGCAGCACATTAGCAATTAAGAGGGAAATAAGTTTTCCAAGACTCATTGAGAATTTCAACATGGCAGTCTCATCTCAAACTATACGTGATTTTCAACGGGCAGTAGTAATTGCATACAATGCTAAGAGCAAGGGAAAAGTGTGTTGGTGAGGTATGTGACTCTGATTCTCACTCACACATACCCTTGTGTGGGGAAAAGATAGGGAAATGTGTGAACTGTGGAATAGATATGTCTGTTCAGTTTCCATCAAAAATTTTTAGCTGGTTTGGTGCTCAAACCAAGGAAAGGATGAAGAAAGCAGAGGGGATAGGTTTTGCTCCCTGGAATTAAAAAACAAAATAACAAAAAACAAAAACAAAAACTGGCTTCTGAAATTAAAGGTAGTGGCCCCTACTTCTGACTGGTTTCTGGGAACAAAGCCAATGCATTTGGCAACAGGAAAGAGTCAGGAATTGATATATGAAGGGCTTTTTGTAGACATGCTTATATCCTACGGACAGGGAAATGGCAAACTTATCCAGAGAAGTGCAAATTCTAAAGTAATTAGCTACAGGTCTAAAAAGTCTGTTATCCTGATCAAGGAGTATTTACTGAGACATGCAGAATCATACCGGTGAATCAGAAAATAAAATCAGAATAAAAAAACAATCACCTCCATTGGGCAGATACTTATCAAATGCAAGTTAATGTAGTTCCATGGACTTTGGCTTACACAGCTGAGGATCTGGCCCTACATGTCCTTGGGCTCCACAATTGAAGTGGAATTGGAGGACACTGAAGCTTTCTTTCTTTCTTTCTTTCTTTGGCTAAGTGATAGTATCCATTTAAAAGTTCTTCAGTTCTTGAAAAGTTGTAATACAGTGTAAAGCATTGCAGTCTAGAAATAAGGAACAAAAGATATCTTAAGCTATTTTCTCTCTTCTTCCATTCTTATTCCTCTGAGCCCTTACTCTCTAGTTGCTGTGCATAATTCCCATTTCATTCTCTTCTGGATGCTCTGCTCCTTTGTCTGCTGTCCCGCTGTCATGGTCCATTACTGTTACCCCCACCCCCACCCTCCTTTCTGGGTGCTCTGTCTTTTTCAATTGTCCTCTGACCCTCCCACCACCATCACACAACAATTCTCCTATTCCCTCAGGTTCTTTGTTATAACCTTGTTCCTCTCCCCTACATTGATCCTCTGGCCTCTTTCTCTCTGTGTGTTGCCCCACCATTCCCTTTCTTTCCAGGTAATATTCTCCCACAAATACCCATATTGGGTGCTCTATTTCCTCACTTCCCTTTCCCAAATAAGCCTGTTGCCACCTATGGACAGTCTAGGGTTGCCAGGAGTCCAGTTTTCGACTGAAATGCCTGGTTGAAAAGGGACTCTGACAGCTCTGGTCAGCACTGCTGATTGGGCTGTAAAAGTTGGGTTGGCGGCGCAGCGAGGCTAAGGCAGGCTCCCTGCCTTCCGTGGCTCCATGCAGCACCCGGAAGCAGCAGCATGTCCCCCCTCCAGCTCCTAGGTGTAGGAGCAGCCAGGGGGCTCCGCACCCTACCCCTGCCCCAAGCACTGGTTCCACATCTCCCACTCGCTGGGAACCACAGCCAATGAGAGCTGTGGGGCGGGGGGGTGACACCTGTGGACAGGGCAGCACACAGAGCCATCTGGCCATGCTTCCAAGTAGGAGCCGGAGGAGGGGACATGACGCTGCTTCCAGGAGCTGCCTGAAGTAAGTGCCTCCCGGAGCTTGCACCCCGAGCCTCTCCGCATGCCCCAACCCCTTACCCCAGCCCTGATCGCCCCCCACCCTCTGAACCCTACAGTCCCAGCCTAGAGCACCCTCCTGCAGCACAAGCCCCTTATCCCCAGCCCCACTCCAGAGCTTTCACCCCCAGCCGGAGCCCTCACCCACCCTATGCCCCAGCTCTGATCCCCCTCCTGCTCTCCAAACCCCTTGGTTCCAACCCAGAGCACCCTCCTACATCCCAAACCCTTCATCCCCAGTCCCACTCCAGAACCTACACCCCCAGACAGAGCTCTCCACCCTCCCGCAACCCAACTTCCTCCCCAGCCCGCTCCTGCATCCCAAATCCCTCATCCCAGGCCCCACACCAGAGCCCACCCCCCACTCCAACCCCTTTCACCAGCCCAGAGCCCCCTCCCGTACTCTAAACCCCTCATTTCTGGCCCCACCTCCAGAACCAGCACCCCTATCCCAGAGACCGTACCCCCTCCTGCCTAAGCCCAGAGCCCCCTCCCATACTCCAAACCCCTCAGCTCTATCCTGCAGCCAGGGGTACCCTCCTACACTCCAAACCCCTATCCCCAGCCCCACCCCAGAGTCTGCACCCCCAGCTGGAGCCCTCAACCCCCCCCCAACCTGCTCCTGCCCCGGAGCCCCTTCCAACACTCCAAACCCCGGAGCCCCCTCCTGCACTCTGAACTCCTCATTTCTGGCCCCACCCTGGAGCCCACACCCCCAGCTGGAGCCTCCTCCCCCCAAATCTGAACCTCCTGAGCCAGTATAACCCACACACCTTCTGGGTGTGGTGCTCTGTCCCGTGGTACTGAGACCACTTAGAGAGAGTTAAATGAGTCTGCTCTATAGCCTTAGCTAAGAGGCAGTTGTCTTTTAGCTCATGTGGTAGATGCTCATGCACTAAGCTCCAGAGGTCCTAGGTTTGATCCCGCCCGCCGACGACTGGGGTTTGTTGGCGTTATACCAGATCAGTGAAAATGAGTGAGTGAATGACAGGGGGAAGAGCGAGTGATGGAGGGGGGTGGAGTGAGTGGGGCTGGGCCTTGGAGAAGGGGTGGGGCCTCAGATGAGGGGTGGTGCAAGACTGTTTGGTTTTGTGCGAGTAGAAAGTTGGCAACCCTAGGGCAGTCAAGTACCATGAGTTTCAAACTTAGGCCTGCAGAGCAAGAACCTTACCATCTATGCCACCACACTGCAGGGTACAATGTGGGAACTGAACCTAATGCCCCACTACCATAGGCTACCCCCTCTGACTCAGCAGGTTCAGGGGACCAGAAGCAGATTGGACACCACCGGGTATAAAACCTTTGTGTTTCTGTCCTAGTCCTTGTCTGAGCAACTAATTTCTAGGCCTGTTGCTGTCCAGACCCCTGAGTCTAAGTGTCTGTTTCCTCTCTTGGTTCTTACAGGTACTTGTCCCTGATTCCTGCTGCTTTCCCTTGCCTCCTGTTCCTGCTACCATGCTTTGCCCCCACTCCTGTTACCACATCTTGTTCCTAACTCCTGACACCTGCTACTGACTCCATATTTGATCTTTGGATGGCTTTGGACTCTGACCTTTGCCATGACATCCAACCATTACCCCAATGCCAACCTGGCTCTGACCACTAGGTCAGACTGCCCTGTTATGGGTCCTGACAGGAGATGTCCCCCTAATATCAGAAATATGTATGGAAAAATACATTCTTCTTGCCTTCATTTAAACTACAGTATTGACAATAACAGAATAAAGCATTGCAGGTGCCATTTGATATGAAAGTGCAATTATTAGATGAACTTGAAGATGAAAAGATCTACCGAACTTACAAATATTGTAAAGTACATGAATTATTACCTGAAACAAAATACGTTTTTCATGTATTCTGACCCTCAGTATCAGGTTTTGAGCTTCCCTTTAAAATACACAATGTCTCTGTTTCTGTCTAATAAATCTATATCTGGAATACTATATGGATAGTTCTAGTCATTTCATTGTAATAAAGACATGGCAAAAGGGTAAAGGATAGAAGAGAAGGCAAGCAGAATACATGGAGCCAAAGAGCTATTTTATTTAAAAAGGTTAAACAAAGCCAGGTCTCTCTTCAAGAGAAAAGAAAAGGTGGGCACAAAAATTTGAGGGAATGAGAGAGGATAAATGTTATAAGGTTATTTAAACTAAGCTTCAATTTGAAGAGCAAGTGGGCACAAATATAAGTTAAAGAAAGGACAAGGCCTTAAGGGGTTTAGGTAGAATTTCATTATCCAGCAAGATGTTAATACAATATACAGAATAAATGTATGGACATGGTTTGAGATGATAGTACCATCTCCTAAATGATTCCATAAAAAGGATTCTCATGCTCTTCAGGAATATCTGGCACTATTATCTTCTTTCTAAAAAGGAGAAAATCCCAGCTGTTATTCATCTTCAGCTGAATCTTCCTCTTCAGATAAACTGACCTACTCTCATATCATCCTTTATTGGTCAAGAAGACTTAGTATGGAATGAGGAAGGGAGTCTTCCCAATAAACAGCTGTACCCCACTGCCCCCATGCAGAAACTTGGCAATCAAAGGAGAGGGACAATCAATTAGTGTGCCTTATGCAAATTGTAGTGTACATGCACATTCAGCTTTTGATTGGGGTGAATGCCTGGTTATAATGGAACATGAAACAGAGATCAGTGAACTCAATCATTGTCTTTGGCAGATAAATAAATTACTGATGTACATGGGATGGCAATACACAGAAGTTCCTCCAACACCTCTTGCCAAAATTCTGACATTGAAATAATTAATGAACTGAGAGATACAAAGAGAGGGCTTTCTTTGATAAGTGAAAGGCCACTGCAAGTAGGCCTTTCATGCATACATGTGACTTGAGATTGCAGAAAAAAATATTACTGGCAATCAGTGTACGGGATAGATATATGAGATACAACTTCTTATATCGAGTGAGGCTGGCACACAATACACTGCAGTTCACAAACTCCTCCCTACCCTGACCAGACCTCCAATAATGAAGCAGTCAATAGATGAGTGAGATGCAAACAGGATATGTACATGTAAAAGCAATTCTCTGACAATACTTTTTGGGGAGAAAAGTAAAAGTAAAGCTTTAAAATGTCCATTATTTCCTAAGGTGGGCTTCTCTCCTGTTTCTTTTCTTTCCCAAAAATGCTCTCTGTCTACTCCCTGAGATAACCAAAGCCACAATGATGTTACAGGCACACCTCCAGTTGTTAAAGGACATGTCAAACCAATGAATAGAAACAATGCAATGTGACTTTATGTTATCAGTAAGAGAATGGGTAGCAAATTATAAATATCAAATACTTCGAAGTAATATTCACGGTGAGTAATCATATGATGACTTTAATACTTTTTTGGTCAAGTTACAGATAAATAAATTTGTAAATATCAAGATCTGATCATGGATAATTCTTGAACCAAAAAAAGTGTTAAATCTGTTGGATTAGTTATTCACTGCAAATCATTTAATTAGCTTTTGGTACAATTAGTGATACCTGAATCTGTTGCAGATAATTTTTCATTTTACTTACATATACAACATCCTTGTCCTCCATGGGCATTTGTTTAAGAAGTCAGGATGGGAAGATAATGAGTCAAAAACTAAGTGCCTGAAAAGAAAGAAACTGGTAGATATTTTAATGTGAGGCATGAAGTTCATAATAGAAGGTAACCCTATGCTGCTGGCCGATCTCTGCAAATATCCTTTTATGATCGGAAAAGAGATTTTCGACAGTTTCACTGAAGATTTGGATAAATAGAATCTGAAAATGATGTCATTGTTTGAATTTATAGACAGTGACTTTGATAATGGCATGTTGCTGTAAAAGTAGACTTCTGGTAGCATGAAGGCTCTTTCAACTATTCTTGAAAGTATTGTTCTGATTTCAAAAAAGAAAAGGAGTACTTGTGGCACCTTAGAAACTAACAAATTTATTTGAGCATAAACTTTTGTGAGCTACAGCTCACTTCATCGGATGCATTTGGTGGAAAATACAGTGGGGAGATTTATATACACACACAGAGAACATGAAACAATGGGTTTTATCATACACACTGTAAGGAGAGTGATCAGAGTTGTTTCTGAGGCTGTGGATGGCAAGGACTGAAGGTAAAAAATCCATTACAATCTACATACCACACAGACTATGCTGACAGCGCTCTCAGAGAAACTGTGGAACCACCTGATCAACATCCTCTACAGCAAATAGGGAAAGATTAAGAATGAGCTCTCAAAACCGGATACTCTCATAAAGAACCAACCTTCCACAAAAACTTCCTCGTGGCTGGACTTTACAAAAACTAGACAAGCCATTTATAACACACACTTTGCTTCTCTACAAAAGAAAACGGACACTAAACTCTCGAAACTACTACATGCCACAAGGGGCTACAACAGTGGTTCCCTTAACCCACCCAGCAATATTGTTAATCTGTCCCACTATACTCTTAGCCCAGCAGAAGAATCTGTCCTATCTTGGGGCTTCTCCTTTTGCCCCTCCACCCCCACGAACAGGATACAGTTCTGTGGTGACCTAGAATTCTATTTTTGACATCTCTGACTCAAGGAATATTTCCAATACACCTCTAACCAATGTATTAACCCACAGGGACCTTCCTACCAACACTACAAAAAGAAGGATTCTGGGTGGACTCCTCCTGAAGGTCAAAACAGCAGACTGGACTTCTACATAGAGTGCTTCCGCTGACGTGCACGGGCTGAAATTGTGGAAAAGCAGCATCACTTGCCCCATAACCTCAGCCGTGCAGAACACAATGCCATCCACAGCCTCAGAAACAACTCTGACATCATAATCAAAAAGGCTGACAAAGGAGGTGCTGTCGTCATCATGAATAGGTCGGAATATGAACAAGAGGCTACTAGGCAGATCTCCAACACCACTTTCTACAAGCCATTACCCTCTGATCCCACTGAGGGTTACCAAAAGAAACTACAGCATTTGCTCAAGAAACTCCCTGAAAAATCACAAGAACAAATCCGCACAGACACACCCCTGGAACCCCGACCAGGGGTATTCTATCTGCTACCCAAGATCCATAAACCTGGAAATCCTGGACGCCCCATCATCTCAGGCATTGGCACCCTGACAGCAAGATTGTCTGGCTATGTAGACTCCCTCCTCAGTCCCTAACTCCCAGCAATCCCAGCTATCTTCGAGACACCACTGACTTCCTGAGGAAACTACAGTCCATTGGTGATCTTCCTAAAAACACCATCCTAGCCACTATGGATGTAGAAGCGCTCTACACCAACATTCCACACAAAGATGGACTACAAGCCATCAGGAACAGTATCCCCGATAATGTCACAGCTAACCTGGTGGCTGAACTTTGTGACTTTGTCCTCACCCATAACTATTTCACATTTGGGGACAATGTATACCTTCAAATCAGCGGCACTGCAGTGGGTACCCGAATGGTCCCACAGTATGCCAACATTTTTATGGCTGACTTAGAACAACGCTACCTCAGCTCTCGTCCCCTAATGCCCCTACTCTACTTGCGCTACATTGATGACATTTTCATCATCTGGACCCATGAAAAAGAAGCCCTTGAGGAATTCCACCATGATTTCAACAGTTTCCATCCCACCATCAACCTCAGCCTGGACCAGTCCACACAAGAGATCCACTTCCTGGACACTACAGTGCTAATAAGCGATGGCCACATAAACACCACCCTATATCGGAAACCTACTGACCATTATTCCTACCTACATGCCTCTAGCTTTCATCCAGATCACACCACACGATCTATTGTCTACAGCCAAACTCAACCATATTGGAGCATTTGCTCCAACCCCTCAGACAGAGACAAACACCTACAAGATCTCTATCTTGCATTCTTACAACTACAATACCCACCTACTGAAGTGAAGAAACAGATTGACAGAGCCATAAGAGTGCCCAGAAGTCACCTACTACAGGACAGGCCCAACAAAGAAAATAAAAGAACGCCACTAGCCATCACCTTCAGCCCCCAACTAAAACCTCTCGAATGCATCATCAAGGACCTACAACCTGTCCTGAAGGATGACCCATCACTCTCACAGATCTTGGGAGACAGGCCAGTCATTGCTTACAGACAGCCCCCCAATCTGAAGCAAATACTCACCAGCAACCACACACCACACAACAGAACCACTAACCCAGGAACCTATCCTTGCAACAAAGCCCGTTGCCAACTCTGTCCACATATCTATTCAGGGGATACCATCAGTGGGCCTAATCACATCAGCCACACTATCAGAGGCTCGTTCACCTGCGCATCTACCAATGTGATATATGCCATCATGTGCCAGCAATGCCCCTCTGCCATGTACATTGGCCAAACTGGACAGTCTCTACGTAAAAGAATGAATGGACACAAATCAGACGTCAAGAATTATAACATTCAAAAACCAGTTGGAGAACACTTCAATCTCTCTGGTCACTCGATCACAGGCCTAAGAGTGGCTATACTTCAACAAAAAAGCTTCAAAAACAGACTCCAACGAGAGACTGCTGAATTGGAATTAATTTGCAAACTGGATACAATTAACTTAGGCTTGAATAGAGACTGGGAATGGATGAGTCATTACACAAAGTAAAACTATTTCCCCATGGTATTTCTCCCTCCCACCCCACCCCCCACTGTTCCTCTGATATTCTTGTTAACTGCTGGAATTAGCCTACCTTGTTTGTCACCATGAAAGGTTTTCCTCCTTTCCCCCCCCTGCTGCTTGTGATGGCTTATCTTAAGTGATCACTCTCCTTACAGTGTGTATGATAAACCCATTGTTTCATGTTCTCTGTGTGTGTGTATATAAATCTCTCCTCTGTTTTTTCCACCAAATGCATCCGATGAAGTGAGCTGTAGCTCACGAAAGCTTATGCTCTAATAAATTTGTTAGTCTCTAAGGTGCCACAAGTACTCCTTTTCTCCTTACAGTGTGTATGATAAAACCCATTGTTTCATGTTCTCTGTGTGTGTATATAAATCTCCCCACTGTATTTTCCACTAAATGCATCCGATGAAGTGAGCTGTAGCTCACGAAAGCTTATGCTCAAATAAATTTGTTAGTCTCTAAGGTGCCACAAGTACTCCTTTTCTTTTTTGCAAATACAGACTAACACGGCTGCTACTCTGAAACCTGTTCTGATTTCAGTGGCCACACACTGCTAAATAACTGACTTTGCCAACTATGGAAGTCCATCCTAATTCAGTCGATATATCTAAGAAAGAGCAAATTACATTTTGTGCTCCTACTGAGAAAAATTGCTACTTTCTGGTTTGTGTACTGTATGCAAATAATATTTTTCTTTCTTTGTTATGTAAAAATATATTTTTTTCCATGGATCAGCTCCAAACAATTCAGTTCAAAACACTTATTTGTGACTGGTCCCTTTTATGTTATCTTTTGGTTGGTGTGTGTGTGCACAAACACACAAGGTTTTTTCTACAAGAGTTTTTACAGGAAAAGTAGAGTACAAACTAAAATGTTGCAGGATTAATATATATATATGATACAGATGATTTTTTGTCTCTTAAATCTGCTTGCAGAGATCTGCTTCATATCAGCTGCAATCCAAATGCCAGACTGATTTAGACCAGATATTGCACATCTAGGGTAAAGGTCATTTGTTTGATACTTTATGAGCACAGCAGCAGATAAGACAAATGAGCTATGAACTGTAAGGGTACTGATCTAAAACTGTTCTGACACTCTAAGGATATGTGAGGTAATACTCTTGAGTAGAAAAGAGAGTGAAGAATAGCACTTAAATCAGTGGTGGCTTGAGGTAAAAAAAATCAAGTAGGGCATTAGACCCCTTTTATTAATTTTACCTGCTCATACACTAATATGCTGCCTTTTAAGTATGTCCCTCTGGTTGTTGAAGTGTTCAGTGATGCTCTGCTGATTGGATGCCACACCCAGAATGTGTAACTCAAAAACTTGAGCACTGGAAAAGTAGCCCATGCAGAGACCATTCGGTTAATATGAGTCTTAGAACTGGTCAAAATAGTAATAATAAAATACAAAATACTTGTTTTTAAAAATGCAAAAAAAGTAAAAAAAATAATGTTGTGAGGATGGCTGCAAACATACAAAACAAAAGAAACAAAAAAACTTTTCCATGTTTAATTTTTTCCTTTTTGCATTTAGTGGTGGGTTGGCTGGCTGAGTTTGGCCACATGCTATTGGTTCTGTTTCCCTTAATGGAAAAGCTGATGCTACATGGACAAGAGGACAAGCAGAATCTAATTTGACTAATTTTCTCGGAAGGTGACGCAGCAGCTGAGAGTTGGCTTTGTCTCTAGAAGGTCGGGGGTGTTCACTTCTTATCGCTTTCTTAGAGAAGCTAAACAAGAACATTTAGAGAGAAGTGGCCTTGAAGATACTGAAGACAAGAGCAATCAACCCACCAAAGAAAAGATGTAGATAATAAGCTACTGTTCCTTCCCCCAACATGAGGTAACTGACCAACAATAGCAAGATAAAGGGGTAACTGGGTATATTTTTATATTTTTAATTAATAGTTTTAAAATATTTAAAAAAATATCAAGATAAAGTCTATCACCATCTTTACCATTTATCTGTTTGCTTTATCCTTCTCTCCATTCCGCTAGTTTGTCTGTCCTGCCTTTTATTTTGTTATCATCTGGGGAAAGGAACATAGCTGCCTGAGTCACTGGTGCCTCAAGGTGACTTCTTGGATCTATAGAACCTAAGCATTACCCATGTATGGTGAGTTCAAGTCCTGCCTTTGGCAGCTTTCTGGGAATGTTGTTCTTTATCTGCATTCTACAAGGCTTCTTCTATAAAGTACTGGAGAAGAAACGAGAGAAGTAGGGAGGGAATTTTTCCTCTGTATATGGCATTGACGACACTGATGCTAAAATACTATGTCCAGTTCTGTTGTCTACATTTAAAAAAAAAGATGTTGAATAATCGGAGATGGTACAGAAAAGAGCCACAAAAATTATTTGAGGGCTGGAGAAAATGCCTTACAGAAAAAGACGTAGAGAGATCAATCTGTTTTAGTTGATCAGAAAGAAGGTTGAGAGGTGACTTGATTACCATATATAAGTATCATCACATATCTCTTCTGAATCAGAGCAGGGGCTTGAACTTGGGTTTTCTAAATCCCATATGAGTGCTAGAACATCAGGCTATCAGCTATTATGACAGAAAGGGGGAGCCAGTGGAGGTTACAAAATAAAGGGTGACATGGCCAAGGTTATGGGTTTGGAAAATGATTAACCATTGAAACGAAGTACCAAAGGAAGTGGTGGATTTTCATCTCTTGATGCTTTCAAAGCTAGACTGGGTGCCTCTAACAAGTTATTAGGCTCAGTAGTGAGGTTACTGAATGGAATATAATGTCTATGATGTACAAGAGGTCAGAGTAGATGATCTTTTGGCCTTAAAATCTATTAGTCTACCTTCATGCTTACAGTACCTCATACATTGCATGAATTAGTGGACACAAATACTATGTAAATAATAATTAATTATTGTGTGGAGTCAGGGGTCATACCGCCTGCCTCCACAGAATCAGATCATTTGGACAAACATCCAAAAACTTTTTATGTCTTATGACACACATTTCCCATGGAATCTCACTGGTTTACAATGGGCTTTTCCCATATGGTTAGGCTAGATTAGAGTGTGCTGTTGCATATACTTTTGCTGTGTTAGGATTTGAATGGAAGGTTTTTTAAAATATATTACTTACATATATAATGTCATAAGATCCCTAATACTTTGGCCGGCCATGATATAAGAAACCAAAAACAATGACCAACATGTCCTGTGCATCCAGCTTGTGTCTATTGCTCCCAGTTCTAGTCCTCCGTCAGTGGTTTATGCAAGTAGTGATATGGATCCGCTGTGCTACATGGGGAGGTGATAAGAGAATGAATATGTCTCTGGGACACCCCTATCTCCATCTGACATCTGTCTAATCTGTGAATGTTAATAACATAAATGAAAACAAGAGAAAATATATTGTGCATTCTCCTGTTCACTAACATTGCTAAGATGGTTTCTGTATACAAAATTCTGAGTGAGCTAAATTACAGAATGGACAAAATTCAAAATAGAAATGAATTTTGCAAACTGCTTCATAAATAAATATGTACATATAAAGTAAAAATATTGGAATGGTTTGGTCTTAGAAATACATGGAAAATATAATTCTTAGGAGTCAAATGAAACTGTCAAAAAGATTGAGGGAAATTTTTTTCACAAATATTGGCCAGTGTCAGCCTTGAATGAAAACATGATTTATAGATTCATAGATTGCGAGGCCAGAAGGCCATTGTGATCATGTGGTGTGACCTGCTGTGTAACACAGGCCATAGAACTTCTCCAGAATTATTCCTAGAGTATATATTTTTTAAAAAAATCCATATTGGTTTAAAAATGCCAGTGATAGAGAATTCACTACAACCCCTAGTTTTTTTTATTCCAGTGGTTAATTACCTGCACTGTTTAAAAAAGCACTATGCCTTATTTCTAGTCAGAATTTGACTAGCTTCATCTTCCAGCCATGATGATGTGGATAGAACAAGTCTAGAACACACACCAGTTTTAATGACTGCATATGCAAAGTATAACTAAGTGGTTATTATTTAGAATGATTTCTTTAGTGATAACATGGATTAGGATCCCATTATAGTAGGCAGTATATAAACAAATACGACAGTCTCTGCCCCGGAGAGCTCATAATCTATTTAAACAATACACAAAAGATGGACAAAGACTAAATTTAGAGGAGAGGAATGGAAGGATAAGGTGACAGAGACAGGTGTGAATGGATGTTGATAGTTCAATTTATTTTGATCACATGTGGTTACAGATTAACCAAAGATAAATGATGACATATTTATTTTATCTTAATTTTATGGTAATGTGTTTCTGTGTAGGTCAGTGCTCCAAGTGACTCACTGGAATTTTTTTTTTATATTAGCGGTAGTACTGATGCCGGATACTTCTTCTATGAGGAACCCCCCTTTTAAAAGAAAAGGCCTCCTGGGTACATACCAGAGATGAATTCCAGTCGGAAGGAGCAATTTATAATGGTTTTTAAATCGTCATTATTCAATAAGTTGTTTTTCCATGATTTGAGCAAATTTTATGCATTCATTTCAAATATGTTTTTGCTGTATTCAGCCAAACGGAACTAGTAATATTGGACTTGAGATTTTTTTCCCCCATGTGCTTTGTTATAGATTTTCTTATCATTTCTAAATCACCATTACAGGATAGCTTTCTGAGTGGAGTAATTGAACTTTAAATCACAGAAATGAAAACCACTTCATATCTATATATATATATGAATAAAATGTCAGAAGTGACCCATCACCCAAAACTCAATCAAAACTTCTGTCTGGTTTGAATTCTAAAATGTCTGGGTAACATTTTTTTTTAAAGATATTGGGCATCCATATTCTTATATCTGCATAAAGCTGGATCATTCATTTTAGGCTAAAATTTACAATTGTTTAAATTTACTCCTATATGTTTTTAACATGAGAAAGTGAATCATGAACTAGAAGTTAATTAAAACTCTTATTATACTAAAAGAAAAAAAAGACTCCCACTGTCATGGTATATGGACCCATGGTGCATCTTAAACAAGAGGCCATTACTAAAGGGAACAGTTACAACCACAGACATCCATAGTGCTTGAATTCCAGGTTTTGGCTTCTTTTTGTTTACCAAGGACCACATCCTGTCATGAGAACAGCCATACTGGGTCAGACCAATGGTCCATCCAGCCCAGCATCCTGTCTTCCAACTGTGGCTAATACCAGATGCTTCAGAAGGAATGAAACAGAATACAACAATTATTGAGTGATCCATTCCCTGTCATCCAGTTCCAGCATCTGGTGGTCAGAGGCTAGGTATACCCAGAGCATGGGGTTGTATCCCTCACCATCCTGGCTAATAACTATTGATGGACCTATCCTCCATGAACTTCTCTAATTATTATGGGCCCAACCTAGAAGGCATGGTCTTTTTGCTCAAACTGTAGTGGGTCTAAGTTTTAGCTATGGAGGTCCCTCAGTTCAATTGCCAGCCACAACCCAGACTCATGGAGACTTTACTTTTGTTCCTTCTTAAACCTAAATTATTGTTTTATCCACACATTGAGACCCTGCAGTTCTGCCTATCTATCTGGCCCTGGGTGTGGAACTGTTGCCTCTATTATTTTAGTTTGGGTCATAAACTGAAGCACCAAATTATCACAAGATATGTTGTGTTGTCATAATCCCATGCCTAAACCATGTAAAAGTGGACATCTTTGACTAAGTTCTGATATCATGAGATTTCAAACCTGATGAAAGATAAAGGTCTGGGTTCAAATTTCTTTACCCCAGCTTGGCCACATTATAGTGCTTAGGCAGCACAATGGGGCCACATAACTGCCAGCTCTCCCCAGGTTAGTATTCCTTCAGCATGGGAGTGGGTAGGAAGAGGACAAGGCTGCAGAACACTGGGCCTTGGCAATCTCTAGCTGGGACACAGCCCCTTTATGCCATCTCTCTGCTCGCCCCAATATAGATTTAATTTATAGATTTAGTGTTCTAGTCTATGCCATCTCACTATGGCAATCCATCTGAGTCCCACAATGGACATGTTCACTATTTAGAGTGGTATTCACAATAACCTTAAGGGTATTCAGCTCTGCAAGCTACTACTGCAGTGTTTGATCAGACTTATGCAGATTTTCTCTGCTCCCTTGTGATCTCTATGGGATGGCTCACTGGCACCCCTCAAAAATTAATCACACTCTGTGAAAGTGATAACAGGGTAAATTGCTCAGTTTTGATCCTGAGACTTTTCATCCAGCAGTTCCTGACCTATTATTCATGGACAAAAATGACCCTGTTAACAGATGGCTATTGAAATTCTACTTGCTTTATGTTGGCACATCTCAAGTTCAGAGGGATAAACCAATGGGGATGGCTGGTGCCTTCAGGTATTAATTATGTCTTTTCTTTAGGGTTACAGGTAGTGGATCCTGAAGTGAATGTGTGAATTTGCAGGCATAGTTTCAACTACTAGACATAATAGTGTGTGATCAGCCAAAAATAAGGCTTGTAACTAGAATACAATACCATGGAAGCTTTGTGATATAGCAGGGTAACAAAGAGAAAGATAAAATCAATAAAAATCAGGTTGTGTTATTACTATATATATAAATGTATATGCCAAGTGCTATGGTGTATGTCTGAGTGTTAGCTAATTGTAGACCTTTGGAAACTGTCACTAGTGATTTAATGACCTCCTTAAATAATGAAGAGAATAACAACAACAAAAAAATAGAAAATTCCTATTTCAAAGTGAAAAAGGAAATATACCTCTCAATGATTTGTTTAAGAAAAACCCATTCTTATATATTAAATAACTAGCTCTTCGGGGGTGGCCCTCTTCATCTCTTGAGTTAATAGCTTTGTCACAATGCTTTTTGAGGAGATAAAAAATAGAAATCAGTTCACAATACAGGAGAAGCTCTTATGCAACATTTTTGAAATAACACTTATTCCATGAAAATGAAGAAGTAAAGATCATCCATGCACATTATATTCAAACATCTAAAGAAAAGTAAAAATATCCCTCATTTTCTGATGAAAGCCAAATTGGTTGATAACCTCAGGTAATTAAACTTAAAATCAAACAGGGGAAAGAGAACTATAACATAAAATCATTGACTGCAGGCCAGAACTACTGAGCCCTGAAGACTGCAATTTAGCTAATAATTCAAATAACAAGGTTGGACTAAGGGGGAATTAGTAATGGCTGTCCACCCACCATCCCTCAGCTATTATCACAGCTGGGTGTTCTGGTCAGTGAATGATATGAAATCTACATAACAGCAGCCTCATTGCTTTGTACCACTGTGTGCTACAGGAAAGAGTACAGCTTAGGTGATTCTCATCTGGATCGTGATTTCCTTCAGGTATTTCATTCTTACCCAACAACAGAGCTAAATTCTTTAGTAATACAGGCAAGCACACAATGAACACCTTAGGTGGTGCAAGGGTAGAGAAAATTACTTCAGAACTAAAGCCACCTGCTGCTAACAATAAAAGCCAAGGTGCCTGTGTAAAAGAGATGTCCTTACTCCTTCAAACTACTTGACTTCATTGTTTTATTCATGCAATTGTTCAGAGAATTTCTTCCTTTGCTATTTGAACATGTTTTTGAGCAGCCTCTTACTGGCAACTATTAACAATTATAGTTAGCACTGGAGTATCAGGAAAATCTTTCCATGAGTTCCAGGGGTGAAATTCTGCTTCAGTGGTGAAACTTCCATTGACTTTAATGGAACCAGGATTGCTGCCCAGGTACTTTAATTCCATAAATCACATAGATAAAAGATAATCTACTTTTAATCAAAGAACTAAATGATTTTCTTCTGAAACAGGTGATGCAAGCTACTTGTATCATTAGTTTTGTATTCAGTACAGAATGATGATAGGGAGCTATCTCTATAAGGGTAATCATGTTCTTAACTGACAGATGTCTCCCACCAGTTGCTGCACATTACAACATATTATCTGACCTGCCCAGGCTCATGCTTCGTTGAGACACTTTTAAAAATACTCAGCAGAATAAAACTAAGATACTTCAGCTTCTAAGTACTACTTCTGTCACACAGTAGCGTTTTTCAATGACTCTTGAGCTGCTTTGTTCCTAAATTTCCTGTTTGAAAATTACACTGTACCCTCTTAATCTGTTTTTTTTCAGAGAGCCTGTTTATAACAAATTGAGTTAGAGCTTAAGAGAAACCTGTGGAATGTGCAATATCATTTTTAAACTGATGCTGTTTCCTTGTATCATGCTTATTTTCAAAATCAAGACTTTTTTTTTTAAGAGTATGGAATTGTTTGCTCTTTCTTCTATGTGCCACACTAATGATATACAAAAAAAAAATCACAAGTCTTCGGGGCAATGTGTCTCCAAGACTTCCTAGGATTTGGAATCTGTAGTACTTGTTGACTCATCCCACATCTGTTTCAGGCTTGAGAAATATCAATCTTGTCCTTTTGAAAATCCTTGACAAAGCATGACCAATAGGTTTCTTTAGACTCCAGGCAGAGAGGACTGCGTTCTACTTTTTGCTGTACAGAACCTGGCAACCATCTGGAGGAATGTAATACAAGCAGCTCCAGTATTGAAAGCCATATTACAAAACCACAAGAAGGGAAGGGAATATTTTCTGGTATTAGTAGAGGCAGCTACAAGGATCCCATATCCCTTTTGTGAGGGTGATGGTGCTCCACTAGGTGGTAGTGCTGTTTTTTTTTTAAAAAAAGAATCTTCATGAAAGGAGAAGTAAAATATTTTTGCAAATTTAAGCTCACTTTAGCTACACACACCCCTATAAAAGAAGAACAGGAGTACTTCTGACACTTTAGAGACTAACAAATTTATCTGGGCATAAGCTTTCGTGGGCTACACTTCATCAGATGCATAGAATGGAACATATAGTAAGAAAAATATATATATATATATATGCAAAATATATATATGCAAACAGAGAATATTAAAAAGTGGAGTTAGAGGCTAATTAATTAAGATGGTAATTTTGCAACAGAAAAGCTTCAAAAACAGACTCCAGCGAGAAACTGCTGAGCTTGAATTAATATGCAAACTAGATACCATTAACTTGGGTTTGAACAGAGACTGGGAGTGGCTGGGTCATTACACATATTGAATCTATTTCCCTAAGTTAAGTATCCTCACACCTTTTTGTCAACTGTCTAAATGGACCATCTTGATTATCACTACAAAAGTTTTTTTTTCTCCTGATGATAATAGCTCATCTTAATTAATTAGCCTCTTACTCCATTTGTGTGTGTGTGTGTGTGTATACACACACACACACACACACAATCTTCTTACTATATGTTCCATTCTATGCATCCGATGAAGTGGGCTGTAGCCCACCTAAACTTATGCCTAGATAAATTTGTTATTCTCTAAGGTTCCACAAGTACTGCTGTTCCTTTTGTGGATACAGACTAACATTGCTGCTACTCTGACACCTATACAAGATTAACGTTGGGGACAGAGCAACTGTTTGTCAGGGAAGCATTTCAGGAAGTGAAAGTAAAAATGAAAGGATAGATTCTCATTTTGAAGGACAGGTAGCTATAAATATCTAAATGTCAAGATGAGAATGCTGTTATAGTTATTTATATTACAATAGCACCTGAAGATCCTCAACTGAGATCACAATCCTGTTGTGCTGGCACTGAACAAAGACATGTCGAAAAACAGCCCCTGCCTCAAAGAGGTTACAGTCTAAATAGATAGGACAGACAAAGGGTGGGAGAATGGAAGCATTACTATCCCGCTTTCACTCTATCACAGAAGGATGTAATGGCTTTCCCACAGCAAGTTTATGACAGAGCCAGAAATTTAACTCAGGTCTTTTGCGTTCCAGCCCAGTACCTTAACCTCAAGACCACCCTATCTCTGGATTAAAAGGGAACTAGATAAATTCATAGAGGATAGGTCTATCAATGGCTATTAGCCAAGATTGGAAAGGATGTAACCCCATGCTTGGGGTAACCCTAAACCTCTGACAGCCAGAAGACATGAGGTGAAGACAGGGATGGATCTCTCCAAAATTTCCTTGTTCTGTACTCTCCTCCTGAAGCTCTGGTATGGGCCACTGTCTAAGACAGGATATTGGGCTAGATGGACCATTGGTCTGACCAGTTATGGCAGATCTTGGCAGTGGCAGTTCACTATGGCAGTGAACCTGTATAGACTATCCTTTTCGACCAATTGACAAAGCATGTCTCACCACCACCACTACAACCATCTGAAGTTCAGGTAGCAAGAACTTCTACATGTTGCAACAACTAATGCAATTTGTCATTACCCTGACTGCTAATAGCTGAGGTCACACAAGCAGAAGCTTAATGATGTGTGTGTATACACACACATACACACACATATGATACATAATCACAATTTTAAAAAAGTTGTCATGGTTTATTTGGAGATATCTCACACTTTGCCTAAATCTCCAGGGCTTGCTGACATCCCTGACACTTTGTGAATGAGGCCTTTTTTATTTTCCCTTCATTTGTTTAGTTCTTTACCCAATTGATTTTCTGTGCTAATACACTAAAGTTCTGAAGAAGGCAGAGCCTCAGGTGTGACAGATGAAATAAGTTGCTCTTAGTCATTGCTTTTATCTTCCATGTCTAATGTGTTGGTTACAGCTGTGCAGTTTAACAGCAAAATCAATACATCATTTGCTGCAGGTACCTGAAAGAATTTGGAAGCCTGCTGGTATTTTAACTATTAGGTTTCCTCTGAAAGACTTTCCCCCTCCCACCCCGAAATCAATTGTTGCAGAAACACAGGTGTGAGTGTATGTGAGAGAGAGAGAGAGAGAGAACCTTTTACTAGTCAGCTAATTGGTTAAGTTACTGGTGGTTTGTCACTGGAAACATCCATTCATGTGGTTGAAATATCACGAATAAAAATACTGTCCAGAGCATATATTGTGTCACATTTTTGTAAAGCTGTACATGAAAAATACAAGCCACCGATAGGAAATTGCTTGCATGAGAGTTACAGTGAATGAGCAAAACTGATGTTTTGTTTGTTCATGTAGTCAGCTGGGTTGTGCATGCAGCTGCATATTTTGCACTAAAGGTTACTGTTTCTATACATATGTATAATTTGCAGGCATCTGCTTTTGAAATTGTGGCCTTTTGAAGCTATAAATGGAGTAAAAGCAGAAATGGCCACTAAAATATAGTTCAGTTAAATTAAAAAGCAAAGTGACAAATTGGTTATTCAACCTAGTATTATGTCAATTTAACCCACTCTCATGTAGCTAGGATATTTTACAATATTTTTATTCTCATCACTTTAGTATGTTTTGCTGTATCCGAACCTTGCATTTGCCATGGTAATGCAGTCTTATAGCTTGGTGATTTTTTCTGACTAACGTAATTGTTTCTGTGATCCCTCACACAAGTGTATTTATTGCTATTTATTAAGGAAAAGCTCAGGCACAAAAATTGTTCTCTAAGTAACATGATTACATTATTATTGATTGATTGTGTAGTTTGCTGTAAGTGTGCTCAATGCTGTACAATGAGAGATCTGTGCCAAACAAATAACAGGTTTTTTGGCCCCAAAAGCCTGAGTGTAATAATACAGTCCTACATGGTGCTGAATGATTCCAGGGAGATACTGAGCACCTTTACCTTCCATCAGTTTCACCGACTGACAATTCAGATGATGCTAAGCAGCACCTACCCCGATGAGGCCCAATTCGCATGTTGCTCAGTGGAATAACACTATGATGAGTGAATTTTGAGGACTTAAAAAATGCTACTGCATTTTGAGGACTTACAATTCAGAAGAATAATTTTTATCATCTCCAGATAAGCACTTAATGCCCTAACAAGATATTACTAATGTAATGAGGCTGATTATAATTAGGGTTGACCAAACTGGTGTGGATATTATAAGAACTGACCTGAACCTTTCCCCTAATATTAAAAATGAAGCTGAGCCAGACATTTTTTCTGTTTTAGAACTGTTCAGTGCTTCCCACTGATTTTCATGTTTTTTTTCCCCATTTCTGTACTTTCCTGGTTCTGTCTAGGAGTGAGAAAACCAAATACAGTAAGAAGAAACTGTTCTAGCCCAGGTCAAATCATTACTACCGTTTATATTCACGTAGCACACAATGTTCTTGGCACCATCCAAACATATATGAAGATATATTACCCGCCCTAAACATATAATTTTTTTTAAAAGGTAGTGGAGCTCTTATGGAAACATCTGTTCTCCCCCATATGTATATCCCAATTTGCAGACTCAAGAGGCTTGATAAAGCAGAATTTTTAAGGCTTTAATAATTGTTATTTGAACTGAGCTTCTGAATTTTGCGTATCGCTAATTACGATGACTGACGTTTTGCAGTAATGTGGCACCTGTTCTATAGGTGCATATCCTCAGCCTCAGGACAATTTATAGCAGCTGAGGATTTGCCCAGAGATTTTAAAGTCAAAATGAATTATTATGATTTAGTCTGATCTGCTAATTAATACAGGCCATAGAATTTCACTAACTGATTCCTGCATCAAGCTCATAACACCAGGGTGAGCTACAGTTTGTCTTTTAGAAAGACATCCACTGCCAGTTTCATTGCCAGTCATTTCTTTACTGTTATTTAAATTTAATGGGGTTTACAGTTCTTTTATTTTGTCTGATCAAAGTCTATCGGACAAAAAAGCATTGCAACCAGCTGGAATTGTGCATTTCCTTCTGCCAAGGTTGGCAAAACTCCCCAGCATACCATACTGAGCCAGATGCTTCCCTTTATTGCAAAATATGGAGGTGGAACAAATGAGTGAGGGGGAAAAGCACCAAAGAACCCACTCTTCCAGCTGGGGAGCGGAGTGTCATCTCTAGCATGCTTTTCCCAGTCCCATGGAAACTCCTTTACATGAAAACAATTTGGTTGAGGCTCAGTGGGCATTAGGAAAATGGCTGGCTAAGGTGGAGTGGAGTTGGGTAGCAGCTACTCTACAAAGAATATTTCTGTAGTACCTTAGTGGATTTCCATTGTGCTCTTTGTTGTAGTAGCTTAGCCTGGAGTTAAGAGTGTGATCTTGGTAGAGTAGCCAATAGCAGCAGCATGACACCTGACTGAGTAGTGCTGTCAAGAGTAAAGGGAAGGTAGGAACTAGAAAGTTTCTCTGAGATGTACAGGGACAGAACAAAATTTCCCCTGACCTCCTCAAGCATTGTCTCAGTACAAAGCTAGGCTGCTCTTCCTCTGCAAACTCCTTCACTTGAGGAGAAAATAGAGCAGCAAGTTCAAGTCCACAGTCCTATAGAGATATTTCAGAGAAGTAGTTTTTTCTCTCCTGCAGAGTTACTGTAGGAGGAAAGGATGTGGCTCTTAGCAAGTGTTAATAAGCTTAACTTTTTGAAACTTCATTTCAATTGCCCAGTGTTAAAACCAAATCAAACTGCATTTTTTTTTCCATTTTCCACAGTTCCAGAGACAGGGTTACTTTAAAATATATATTGTTAAACATTTTCATAGGTAAACCTTCCTTTGTTTAGAGTTATGAGAGTGGATCATCAATAAGATGACAGCAGAAGTGGCAATTGGGATACTGAAAAGGCAAGTGCATAGGATTTGAATGGAAAACAAATCCATTTTTTACTTAAAATTCGCTGATAACTTACTGGCAATAAGTTGGCAGGGCAGGTACCTTGTGTTTATAAAGGGTTTTTAATTTCACAGCAGATGAAGTAACATGGATTGGAGAAAGCCAGCCAAATATACAATGCTACAGACATGGTGGTTAACTTAAAGTATTTCAGTGCTGACTATTCATTAAGTCCCTGATTTAGCAATTCCTCCCTATTCAGCAAACAACTTAAGAACACACTTAAATTCTTTGCTGAAATGGAGCCTAATCTGTGCCACTGGAGTCATGCAACTCAGCTGCAAATATGTAAAAGATAAAAAAACATTTTAACTGAGGCAGATGACTTAAGCTGGCAATTCCAAACTGAGCATTTGCCTGGCTCTACCAGTTAAAGATCCCCTTTCATGTTTCCAGTAATCTAAAATTAATTTAATCTATCTATTCTGATGTTTTATCCTTGTTCCGTAAGAAAAAGCATTGCTTTTTTATACACTTTGTGCATTTTTAATTCTAAGCATGATTTTTTTTTCAATTTTATTTTTAAAATGGTGCTATTGGTCAAGAAGTGTCTTCTGCTGAGGTCTCTAATTTATCTTTCTTTGAAAACACAAAAAGAAAAAGAGTACTTGTGGCACCTTAGAGACTAACAAATTTATTTGAGCATAAGCTTTTGCGAGCTACAGTTCCGATGAAGTGAGCTGTAGCTCACGAAAGCTTATGCTCAAATAAATTTGTTAGTCTCTAAGGTGCCACAAGTACTCCTTTTCTTTTTGCGGATACAGATTAACATGGCTGCTACTCTGAAATCTGAAAACACACATACTCATGCCTACATCCCACTCTAACATATGCATCCAATGTCCAAGGGACAACTAAGGAAAACTGGCAACACACGTTTTTATCACTTGCAAGAAAATCTGAAAAAACAGGAACTTGCCTTGGTAATTGTTGTAAAATTAATGTAAAGAACAAGCTGTTTGGGACCCTGGTCAAACCTTCATCCCTACTACTGTTTGGGCAGAACCCTTTCGTACTTTAGAAAGCAAAAGGAAAAGAACCACTAGCCTGTGCAAGTGAACCCAGCTTAAAACTAGTTTCCCCACATTCTTTAAACTACCTTGGTGGTTTTGTCACAGATTTTATTTTATTTTTTACTAGAGCTGAGTAAATAATGGAAACATTTCTCCACAAATACTTATTAAAATATGAAAGAATTTCTATTTGGTCATAATTGGGACTTCTTTAAACACTTGGATGTTGACAGAAAGTGAACACAATCTTCACTAATTCAAATAAGTGGGAGAAGCTAATTTTAAAGCTTAAAAATGTGCCAAAAGCAAATGTCAAATTGTCCATTTGATTGTAATACACTCACTTCATGCTGTGCTGGTTTGTTAGATGAGTCATCCAATAAGGAAAGAGAAACAATACCAGAGAAATCTTGTAGCTAACCAACACAGTACACGTTGAGAACTGTGACTATTTACTGCACATGATTTTGCAACAGCAAAGCCCTTTTCTTTTTTTTTAAACCTTTCTAAAAAGGCTGATCTAGCACAAAATGTAATAAATTTGATATAATTGCTTTTGAAAAAGAAAAGCAAAACCAAAAAAGCCTCCCTTCAGTTATAGACTTTCCCTTTCAGACCAGAGTATTCTTTTTACTCACTCTCAATCTACTAGTGGCTTCCCAGGGAGAGCTGACATTACCAGGTTTCAAAAATCAAATGGTTAGTTTTCTGTACTTTAAAGAAGTTTCAGTTAAGTTACAGTTACACATTTGCACAGCAGGTGTGTTGTTTCACCTTGAGGCAAGCTCTTGCCATCCAACAGTCCAGCCCTCTGTCCAAGATCAGATATTTAGAAAAATATAGATAGAGAAAGAACTAAAATGTCTCAACATCAAACAATCCTCTTGGGTCAAATTCTGTGCTGTGTTTCACTCCAGTAAGTCCATAAATTTACCTGAGGGAAAGATTCAGTCCATAATGTTCAAGCCTTTCAGTTGATATCAGTTAAACTGATGTGGCTCAGGTGTCCACACTTTAGCAGAAAAAGCCAAAAGCCATTGAATTGGGTCATTCAGAAAGGCTGCATACCTGAAGTGTATCAGAAACTAAAAATAAAAGTGCACTTGGGGTAAAATCATGGCTCCATTGAAGTCAAAGGCACCTTTCATGATTTTTTTTCTCATAGACTTATCATCAGACAGAATGAAATTTCAATTCCATATGTACTATTTGAAGCAACAAAATGCAGAAAATTAGCTTTTGGTTAGCTTCATAGTATTCATTGTGGGCACTTTCAATATGTTTTATATCAATACCAAATAAAATAAACACTCTTTCCCCATGTAACAATTGTCCAGCTATACCAAAAGAAGGAAGCAGACATGTGATATGGATTTAATCAGGCCACAACTTTATTATTAGATATCTGGGACTACCCAGCAGATATATGTGTACAGTGTAGGTAACCCCTCTTTATTCTGTAATTACCCTGTCCATGTTCCTCCAGCAAATCCATTGCTGGGACCTCACCATATCCGGTGGGCTTGTATCAGCTCCCCCTCTGCAGCAACAAAATGCAGAAATAAGACATTTACCTTTTGGTTAGCTTCATAATATTCATTATGGGTAGTTTCAACAAGTTTTATATCTTACCAACTAAAATAAACACTCTTTCCCCATGTAACAAATTGAATATTTGAATATTGAGATAAGAAATTTAATTAACTTCACTATACACTTGTTTTCCCAAGCATTAGTAATTGGAAAATCTTTAAATGAGCTTGTTGAAAAACAACAAAAAGAAAACGTTTTAAAAGGGTCATAATTTTTTTAGAACAGTTTTTTTTTCTTAAAGACTTACATTTTGTGGGGTTTCCCTTTTGCTCCCTTCCGATCCCCTTCCTTTTTTTCTCTCTTTGCTTTTTTCTCTGCTCCCCCCCCCCCCGCCACATTTTTCTACTAAAGCAAGAGATAGAAACAAGAAAGGAGGGGAGGAAGAATGGAAAATGAGACTTTTTTTTCATTTTTGTAAAAAAAAAATTTTTTTCACCCAAAATAATGTATTTGGAAGGTTTTTAAAAAAGGGTTTTTTAAAAAAATTAACTAACTAGCTCTACTCCAATTACTATTATAACTTTTCAGTCAAGCTATTGCCAGCACCCCAGATAATATCACCATTCATGTAATATTTAAACAATCTTAGTGTTTAAGTTGTCTTACAAATGCTTGTTTTTCAAAATAAAATATTTTATTTAAAATAGTTAACTATTAGCAAACTAATGTATGCACTAAAGCCAGAAATTGAAGTGATGGGTTGAGGTGAGTAGGTGTCCTGTGGAGTGAGACTTCTGGGTTGGACTAGGTCATACTAAATCTTAATTTAATCCTCAGGTCAGACCACTTTTCAGATATAATTTATCTCCTCACAGATACATATGTAAACTAAGATCACTCATTCTTTCTATATTTGCCCTTAAATTGTCATATTTGGGCCTATTTTCTGTTCTATATAGTTTCTTATGCCACCCTTAACACCATAGTATCTGCACAACTTCTTCTAGCTGAGCATGGCATTTTCTATTAATTTATGTAATGTACTATGTATTACTTGCTTTTGATCTTCCCCCTCCCTTTATTCCATTTTTTTCTTTCCATTATCTTCCATTTCCTTTTCTGTCAGTTCCTCCCTTTATCCCCTTCCTTTCCTTGTGTTATCATTGCATTGATTTAAATCTTTTCCTTTTTCAGTCTCCCTCTCTTTTCTCTTCCTAACCAGCTTTCCCTCCTTTCTAAGTATCTTAACCTCTTGCTCCTGTCTCAAACTGTTACTTCTCTTTTCTAAGCAATCCTCTGAGCTTTTGATCCTTCTCCTGCCTAGATACAGGGAGATGGGGCTTTGTCCAGACTAGGTTAAGGCCTTCCCACAATGCAGACCATTGTTTAGGGAAACAGGGAAAGATGAAATTCTGCTGTAGTCATGTCTTAGTAAGGTGCAAGCCAAATACAGGTGGCAACAGAGGTCTACTCAGTGGAGGCAACTGGCTGTCTGCCTGCTCTTGCTTGTGAGAGGAAGACTCAGAAGCACTTTATAGACCAGCATGTGGAATTCATTGTTCAGGAAGCCAAGCAAAGATCATGAAGGTAATCAAGTTCCTTCAAAACTTTGGGCTAGATTCTCTAGCTATTGGTACAAAGTAGTCATAATCCTTTCAGAAACATCCAGCAGAGAATTGTCCTGCCAAAAGGGAACTCCTTGCTGATGCATTGGCACCACATCCAGGACCAAATGTCCTGTATGCTTCAAATGCCAAAACCTCAGTATTATACTATTGTTATTATTTTTAACGCTTGTTTCTTTCTTGCTCAGTTTTATTTCACTGGGCAAAATTTCTGAATTTTACTTCATTTCATTTTAGTGGGGGAACTGAAACTCTATTGCCAAACAGTTTGTTTAAACCTATTTTCAGCAACTTCTGAAGCCATTTTATGTCCTTTTGCAAAATGTAATATGAAAATTAATGGTGGAGAAATATTCCTCCTTTTTTCAGAATGTTTGTTGGTAAGAGAGTAGATGGTGTTATGTGGGAGATTCATTAGTGGGTATACATAGCAATGCTGCATGTACTACAAGAAAAACAGGAGGATGTGCAATATAATACTGCTGCCCATTGTAGACTGGTTTTTCAGTGGCTTGCTAGTAGTTTGACCAATTCAGTTTAAATAATAAAGCGTGGACAATTATTGAAGGGATAGCTTGCATTTATCAGTAAGACGACCGAATATTAGAACAACAGTACTGCAGTTACAGCAGTAAATTGTCTCCTTCTAACCCCTACTACATTCACACCCACTAAATCAATGCCCCTGGTTATATCGTGTTGATACTCTGGCTATCATTAAGTTTAAAGATCCTAGAATAAAACACGTATTTTGCTTTTTTTCCCCTCAAGTTTCTATCTTGCTGATGTGTGGGGAAAAAAATAAGTACAAAATCTGTGCTAAACTAAGATTATACTTCCTTAACTTTTAACACAAAAAATCAATAAAAAAGCAAGCAACCAACAAAACGAAACAAAACAAAAAGTAAACCCTCCCCAAATAGGCCGCACCTAGCGAGTAATAACTTTATTTCTGTATAGCTCAGGGGGGTTTCAAAGAGAGTGTGAAAAGTCCATTATTATCAGCCAGGAAAAAAGGAATGAGTGCTAAGAAGAAAGAAGCACATTTCCTACTGGGATTTCTCTCGGACTACATGATTTGCATGAAGGGCGCCACATCAAACGGTTTGGGTGCCCTTTTTCAAATATTAATGTGAAGCTTGTTTTAAGTTCTCTCTTGACTTTGTGCCACCTTGTATCAAAGGAAGTTAAAAGTAGGACTTAGGAGGAAAAAACAGTTTTTCCAACTGTTTCAGCACTTAATAAAAATCTTTCTGTATTTGATCAGTTCTGCCTCAAACTTTTAGTATTTTGACAAATAGGCACATTTTAATAGCCTGAACATTTTTTATCATAATCCTTTTGCAATTCACTATTCTGTGGTGTTTTAAAACATCCCACAGTGGGTGATGAAGTGGGGGAAGTTCCATTACTGACCCAGTAGGAGTACTTATGCTCACAGTTTAGCAATTAAATCATCTTCCCACCAAACCCCCAAATCTGCATTTTTTTTTAAAATAAAAGCCAAATTACACTCTTAAAGGCAACCCCTAAAAGAATCCCAGGCATTTAAATCATTTCAACACATGCACCAAATAAGGTAAAATTGAGATTGGGGATGATTCCCTATATAGCCCCCCTACACCAAAGAAGGCAAAAATGGCCCAGCAGAAATGACAGGGAAAAAATACATTACTGGCCAGCAAATTGGATGTCCAGGAACTCCTTTCGGAAATATATGATCAGATATATATGTTATATTCATGGTGTACCCACAAAGAAGTTTTATTTTTATTTCTTAGACTTCAGAATGACAACACAGAAGAACCCAAACCCAGAGAAAGAGAAAGCAGGCTGTATCCTAAATCCAGTGTGGCACAGCTCACCCTACCTTACTACAGGCTGCCATTTTACTGCTGCAAAACTCAGATCACACATTTCCCTACAGAGCCCTCAAGCCTGCAAGCAGAATCAGGAAAAACCCCTGACTATTTAAAGTGACAGCTTACTAGTTCAATAGTTTTAAGTTCACCACTGTGTGTGTGTGTGTGCGCGTGCACGCGTGCACACACGTGCACATATAAAATAGTATTAGGAATTGAAACTGAAATTATGGAAATAAGTTTTGGAGAAATGTCTGCAGTCAACTATCTGCAGAACAAAACTAGATAGCTTCAGCAAAATAAAAACTAAATGCAAAATAAAAGTGATGATTAAGAAAATAGAGCTGTAATAAACCTGAGAGTTAAAGTCTTTCCAGAAGACCTTGGGAAAAGTAACTGCATTGCTCTGTTGCAGAAGTTAGTAAAGGAATTCTTAAATCCCAGTTGAAGTAATTGCTGAGAGGACACAATGCTCTGTGCCCAATACCAAAACTAGGCCATACGTTCAGAGAGATTGTAGTATTTTTGTCAGAAAGAATTTGAAATACTGTAGAAAAATAAAAGAAATTATTTACTTAGTTCATAAGATACTGATCTTCTAAGGGTACCTCTTTTTGGACCTATGCCACTACTGTATTGGAGACTAATGGAGCTTATTTCTTGTCCACTATAGAAATTCTTTTGTCATTTTGTTTTCATTCTTTTTTAGTTTGTTTTTTTCTTTAAATGAAATTTAACTGAGATATTGATGCAAAAAGTTTTTTTTTTTTTTTGTGAATCAGTTAGAAATGTCTTGTGGGAAAACATTAAAAATGTTTCAAATAAAAAAATTCCAGAAGTTTTTTTTGTTTGAAATTTATCATGGGAAAATGTTTTGACCAACTTTAGTTGTGACAGTAAGACGTTAAGAAAATAAAAAAATATATATATAATCATAAAAACTGTATACAAATCTGGGTTTTCTCACATAGGAAATGATCTGGTCCTTAATAACTGAGGACGTAGCACAGGGGTGGGTAAACTTGTTGGCCTGAGGGGTTCCGAAACTGTATGGAGGGCTGGGTAGGGAAGGCTATGCCTCCCCAAACAGCCTGGCCTCCGCCACCTCCTACTTCCTGCCCCCTGACTGCCCCACTCAGAACCCCTGACCCATCCAACCCCCCGCCCCCATTCCTTGTTCCCTGACCGCCTCCTCCCAGGACCCCCCGCCCCTAGACCCCCTGCTCCCTGTCCCCTGACTGTACCATAGAAATTAGGAATGGAAAAGACTGACTAAGTCCTCTGGTCCATCTTTCTGCCAGGGAAGTGTTGGTTCATATTGCAAGAAATCAGTACAACTGAGTAATGTAGTCTGAGAAATGGACACAAGGAACTTTTACCCCTCACAGGTACATGGAGTATGTATGTGCTGTAATAATAAGCAAATACTGAGTGCAACATACTTGGAAATGAAGTGCACCGAAGAAAGCATTACATTTTTATTGGGTATTTTTCAAGTAAGTATTTCCTAACAGCACAATAGAATCACTTTTGTCTTTTCTACAATTATTTGTAAAATTGAAATAAAAGAAAAAAATAACATCCCACAGATAACCTCCTTAACCTTTTTGGTCTACTAGTTTTTTGTACATCACGTGAAAAGCAGAGACGTTTATGGGCTAAATGTGCTAGCCAGATACTGTAAGAGCTCTATTTTCTTCTCAGTGCAGGTCCCATTAATGTTAGTTCGAGTTATGTGTTCTCTCTCTCATATGCCTCTCTATTCTATGTGGAACATAGGGTCTACACCACTGCCTTCCATCTTTGCCCATCTCCTGATGCAGTCTTAGCTTTTTCCCATATCATTTTGATAACTTTCAATTCTGGTTCCATTGTGCATTTCCATGTTATCCTTAATCTAACCTTGTCACCTCTTGCTCTTAGGGGTTCCAGTACAACACTTGTCTTATGTTATTCAGGTCTTTTCTCCATGTATATCCTAGCCAGCTCTATTTTTCTGGCCATCTGATACTGTTTAAGGCAGCTGTTTATGAAAACTTGGAGTTTAGATAAGAGGGTCTTCATAAGTCTTCCAGTTTCAGCGCCATTTAGTAAGACTAACTTTACAATGATGTTAAATATTCAAAATTTAGTTTAGAGAACAAGATTTCTGTTTCTCTGGATTGGCTTTAGAGTTACAAAGGCATGTCTGGCTTTTGCTATTCTGGCTTTAATATCTTCCTCTGGTCCACCTGTTGTACTTACGCTGTCAAGATATGTGAAATATCAGGCCTTTTTTTTTTTTTTTTTAGAGATGCAAGCACGGTGAGGTAATATCTTTTACTGGACCAACTTCTGTTGGTGAGAGAGACATCGAGCTTTCACAGATTTCTTCTTCTAAAGAAGAATTAACAAAATTCTGAAGAAGAGCTCTCTGTGTAAGCTCAAAAGTTTGTCTCTTTCACCAACAGAAATTGATCCAATAAAAGATATTACCTTAACCTCCTTGTTTCTCTAATATCCCAGAACTGACATGGCTACAGCAACAGCATACAACAATGAAAGACCTCTTTTATGTCAGTCCCAGAAAGCGTTATTTGCATTTCTTCTTGTGTGTTGAGCCTCATGTCTTTAGTTTTCTCAGGGATTATTTTCAACCCCATTGATCTGTGCATAGGGCTGCAGATCATTTGTTTTCATTTGCATGACTCTATGCTATGTGATAGCTAGTTGATGTCATATGCAAAGTCAAGGTCCTCTAAATTTTGTGTGAAAGTCCATTGTACACCCCTTGGTTTTGTGGTCTTTCTCATTACTCAATCCACTACCAGTAAAAAGATCATGGGTTACATAAGACATCCTTGTCTGATACCTAGAGTAGCCTTGAATAGCTTTCTAGGTTTGTTGCTATGTATTACTTGGCATATCATATTTTCATAGAAGCTGAGGGATTACATAGTGGTATAACAACTTCCATAAAACTGTTCTATCAAAGGCTTTTGGGAAATTTATAAACTTCATATAAAGCAGTGACTACCATTCAATCGACAATTTTATGATGATATGTAAGGTAACTATTTGATCAATGCATGATTTTCATATCTGAACCCTGCCTGTTCTTGTTGCAACCTTGAATCTGCTGCTTTCTTTATTCTGTCTAGAATAATTGCATATGAGTTATATGCACATAATGAAAAATCCTTCTCACAAGAAAATCTGAGGAGGGGTCTCATTACAAATTCTCTTCTTCTTGTTTGCTACTTTAGATCTGGATGTTATTGATCTGGTTGAGAGAGTTTTAAGCATCAAAAGTAGTGTAGTTTGGATTCAGGTTACTATTTTTATCTGAAGTTCTTCCACCCCAAGCAAATACCAGGGTTGTGCAAGCTTCTATCCTGTCACTGAAAGCAGTATGATATATAAATTCTCTATTTTCATTTTGAATTAGATAATTTTATTCAAAGTAATGCATCTGGTTTTATTATTACGAGTAAATCAGTAAAGCTTGTCTCTGTCAGTAAAGCTTGTTCAAAAAGAAATAGATAAATTCATGGAGAATAGGTCCTTCAATGGCTATTAGCCAGGATGGGCAGGAATGGTGTCCCTATCCTATATTTGCCAGAAGCTGGGAATGGGCAACAGGGGATGGATCACTTGATGATTACCTGTTCTGTTAATTCCCTCTGAGGCACCTGGCTTTGACCACTGTCGGAAGACAGGTTACTGGGCTAACTGGCCCTTTGGTCTGACCCAGTATGGCCATTCTTATGTCACCAACAGAATAAAAGGTATTACTTTACTCATCTTGTCTCAGTAAATCTGTGTTGTTATTCTTGTAGAGGCCCAAGATTCTTAGTCTATATTTTATTTTTAATATTCTTGGAATGTTTTAGTTTAAATGTTTATGGTCTCCATCCATGCCTATGATAGCTTCATAACTTGTATACTAGAGAAAAACATGCAGTTCATTCAACTATAGAAGCCCATGGGAAGAATATTGCATCAGAGAGATTGAACTAAGGTAGGGACTTTTTGTTTCTCTAGCATATTCTGCTATATTGAGATTCCAAATCCATATTCAGCCACTTTATCATATAGTGTCATGAAAAGGGAAGGCCCTGCACAGTTCCAACTCGGTTTCATTGCTTCCCTTTCTACAGATGTCTTCTTCCAACAGAATTCCAGACGTTGATCTAGCACGTTTCACAGAAAGAAGTTTGCTCTTCCAACTTCCATTTATCTGACAGAGCACACTAGGAATCAATATTCATCAGAAGCTAATATAGTGATTAAATGTCCCTTTTCTTTCTTTTTGTTTAATTTTCCTTTATATTGTCTGCTTGTTACCTTGATTTAGTGCTAGTTTCAAACAAAGATAAACAGAGTAATGGGATGATTGTAGTGGCGCATTACAGCCCATTCATCTTCAGATTACACTTTCCCCCAGTTTAATCAAGCTTTAATATTCAATCACCTGGATATTTATGGATTGTGTTTAACCTCAACACAATGAACTATCGCAATGTAGGCTAATAGGCTGCATCTACTTTTGTGGAGAGATTTGCAGTGTAAACACAGACGTTTTATATAGTAATGTAAGAATCTGGTTCAATGTAAGTGATAGTAGGCTGTGGCAAATGGAATTAACCAAATTCTTTTAATTTGAAACATTATTACTTTTAGAGTAGACCTAGCCAGATTAGGCATTTGGTTTTGAAGAATCTCCCAATAACCCCATAATTTCCTTTATTAGTATCTAAGATTTCATTTTGTAAAATGTAGTTGTCTGAAAAGATCAATATACAGTATATTAAATGAAAGGTAGTGAATAGCCTTGTTTTACAAAAAATCAAGGTAAACTGATATACAATGTATTAGAACACTCAACAAGTGTTGGCTCTTGTACTTTCAGGCTGAAACTAATGTCACCTGTAAGATGGGGGAAACTGCTTCAGGTAAAATGCATAAGAACTCCCTTACTGATCTGAACCAGAAACAAAACTTTAAATGTTTAAACAAAACATGAAATATTCAAATGCCTCCACTGAATAAATATCTGCATGTGCATACGTACGGCATATACACATGCAGTTATTTCCCCATCTCTATAGACTAAACTGACAGCTTTTCTTCCCAAAGAGACAATTCTTTCCATACCTAATACTTTTCACTTCTTTCCCAATATTTAGATTCTCAGACCCTTTACTTTTACTAAAATCCTGAGTGCCCTGGTGTCAGCATTGGCTTCAATCTGCTTCACCTCTTGTATCTACCTTGAGTGCATGCTATGAAGTGAAGCCGGGGAATTTGCATTCTGTGACTGGACTTAGGGTTCTACTACTTGGGGTAGTGGTAGGAAAAAAGCTCTAAATAAAGCTCTAAATAATTCTAGAAGCTGGAAAAATAGCTTTGAATCTCTGAATCCTAGAGGTTTAAGAATCACTATGTAGAATCACTATGAACTCAGATTTATTCCTGTGTGATTAAAATAGCCCATCTATAGTTAAACATACCACTCAAATTGTTTAATAATTTCAAGTATTAAAAATGGCTGTCTTTTAAGAGTCTTTTAATGACAATAGTCCAGTTTCTCATAGGCTATGTTGGCAGTTAATGGACCTGTATTGCAGCACCCCTTCAACTCAAAAAGAGTTACAAATAGTCCATTATATGCTAGAAAAACATCAACAGTGTAACCCTTTTGTGAGGTACTTAATGGCAGCAAAAAGCCGCACATTCAAATAACTAGAAGTCACCTCTTAAAACTAACCAACATCATTGACTCAAGCCCTCACCCAGAATCTCTGGGATAATTAAACACCTTCCATGGGTGCCCTTGACAGGCAATACTTTTGCACTCACAAGCCCTGAGTCTGCATATGAAAAAAGGAGAATTTCACTAGGAGAAAAGGGAGCACAGCAACCATCTAATTATTTGAATGATAAATAATCCCCCCACACCCCTACTCTAACTTTGGTAGTAGTCTGTTAATTCAGTTCACCTCCTGCTGGTATGACTGTCCAATAGGCTTCAGTGAAGAGCCTTCACTGTGTTGAATCTTGTTAAGGAGCTTCCTTTCCTTGTCTTCTTTCAAAGATTAATTCCAATGGCTTCTTTCAAAGAGTCATTCCAGGATCCTCTGGTGAAGAAAGCCTATAGCAGATAGAACCCTCTGACAGAGTGTTCAAACCCCACATCGGGGAAGAAGGGTTTAAAGAGAAGCTTTGGGCTCAGGCAGTTTTGCTCTGTCACACTTGCAAGTCCTGCCAGTTTTTGAGGAGGAGCCTTAAAAAGGGAGAAATTCAGTTCAAAAGGCCCCAGCCTGGAGAGGTGGACACACCTCTTAATGGTAGCTTCCAGAAAGCAGCACAGCAGACAGCAAACTTTCTTCAGTTGCCTGTGAGCACAGAGCAGTAGAACAGGTGACTGAAGAATACTGGAAAGAAACTGATGCTGCTCTTTATTTCTGTAAATTTAATTTCCTTTCCTTTGTTGCCTTGAGAACTGGGACAAGAAAACTGGATTCCCCTACAGCCTCACCAGGAAGTCTAGTGGGAAGACAGCAAACATAAGGGGCCAGAAAGGTTACTTAACCTGATCCAGGGCTGTTGACCTTGTCTGAGATCCTGTGACTACCCTACACCAAACCCTGGTGTGCCCTAAAAGGGGTCAGATCAAAGGTGACCCAGCAAAAGGGCAGAGTCATAAGGCACAAAGACTGTGTGGACCTGGTTGGCAGGACTACAGAAAAAAAATGCAATGTTTCATCTAGACACAAGGCAGTGCACTACCTGGTGAGTCACTTTGCACAGATTCTTGAACAGAATTCTAGCTACTGGGCATGCACTCCTAGACACAAAATAGCTCTCTCCTCTTTCAGTTCAGTTCCACTACTGAACCAATTCTGAATTTGTGTACAGCTATAAATATTCTTAAAGTGCCATAGGAGGAATTCTGGGTAGAAAGCTTATGCAAATGAACGGGTCTCCATAGCCATACTCAGAGGTTCTGGAACAATATTTTATAGCAGGGGTGCTGATAATGGAAACCATAAAAATCATGTATTTGGTGTTTGTTGCTACTATTTCAAGCCAGCATCCCAGGCACTCCTACTTCCAGCACCACTGGCTGTACTTCCCGATCCATCAATACATGGGAGCAGAGAACTCATTTCCCTAAAGAGCTTCTGTCCATCTGGAATTCTGGATAAACAGTACAGATAGATGGATAATAGAATTCTCATTCCATGAGAAATTCCAGAATTTCAAAACATGTTTCATTCCGTTTCAAAATGAAAAAGGATATTTTGAAATGTTCTGAGCAATGCAAATCCCACCAAAATTGTTTTGGAATAAGTCTAAATGAAATGTCATTTTGTCTTTTCTAAACATTTCTCTGAGCTGTCTGGAAGCCAGGGAGCTGGGGCTGGAGGGGTTTCTAGGATGCCCCAGGGACAGACACTCTGGAAACTGTGAGAGCCCATGTGTCCCAGGAGCGGTAAGCCTGGGAGCCTGGGATCCCAAGCAGCCTTCCAAGTGAAGTGATGAGGAGCCAGGAAGGCAAGTTGGCAGAACCCTGTCTGGCTTCTATTGAAATTTCATCTAAATTGAGATGTAGAGTTGGCATTTTCCTGTGGAAAAAATATTCAGCTGGAAAATTTATGGCCAGCTCTGTTTCATAGACTCATAGATATTAAGGTCAGAAGGGATCATTATGATCATCTAGTCTGACCTCCTACACAATGCAGGCCACAGAATCTCGCCCACCCACTCCTGCGAAAAACCTCACCTATGTCTGAGCTATTGAAGTCCTCAAACCATGGTTTAAAACTTCAAGGTGTAGAGAATCCTCCAGCAAGTGACCCGTACCCCATGCTACAGAGGAAAGCAAAAAACCCCCAGGGCCTCTTCCAATCTACCCTGGAGGAAAATTCCTTCCCAACCTCAAATATAGTTGGAAAGCTGAACCCTGAGCATGTGGCCAAGATTCACCAGCCAGATACCCAGGAAAGAATTCTCTCTAGTAACTCAGATCCCACCCCATCTAACATCCCATCACAGGCCATTGGGCCTATTTACCATGAATAGTTAAAGATCAATTAATTGCCATAATCATGTTATCCCATCTCGTCCATAAATTTATCGAGTTTAATCTTGAAGCCTGATAGATCTTTTGCCCCCACTGCTTCCTTTGGAAGACTATTCCAGAACTTCACTCCTCTGACAGTTAGAAATCTTTGTCTAATTTCAAGACTAAACTTCCCAATGGCCAGTTTATATACATTTGTTCTTGTGTCCACACTGGTACTGAGCTTAAATAATTCCTCTCCCTCTCTGGTATTTATCCCTCTGATATATTTATAGAGAGCAATCATATCTCCCCTCAACCTTCTTTTGGTTAGACTAAACAAGCCAATCCTTGAGTCTCCTTTCATAAGACAAGTTTTCCATTTCTCAGATCATTCTAGTAGCCCTTCTCTGTACCTATTCCAGTTTGAATTCATCCTTCTTAAACATGGGAGACTAGAACTGCATACAGTATTGCAGATGAGATCTCACCAGTGCCTTGTATAACAGTACTAACACCTCCTTATCTCTACTGGAAATACCTCGCCTGATGCATCCCAAGACCGCATTAGCTTTTTTCACGGCCATATCACGTTAGCGGCTCATAGTCATCCTGTGGTCAACCAATACTCCAAGGTCTTTTTCCTCCTCCATTACTTCTAATTGATGTGTCCCCAGTTTATAACAAAAATTCTTGTTATTAATCCCTAAATGCATAACTTTACACTTCTCACTATTAAATTTCATCCTATTACTATTACTCCAGTTTACAAGGTCATCCAGATCCTCCTGTATGATATCCCAGTCCTTCTCTAAATTGGCAATACCTCCCAGCTTTGTATCATCCACATTTATAAGCATTTATTAGCACACACCCACTTTTTGTGCCGAGGTCAGTAATAAAAAGATTAAATAAGATTGGTCCCAAAACTGGTCCCTGAGGAACTCCACTGGTAACCTCCCTGCAGTCTCACAGTTCACCTTTCAGTATGACCCACTGTAGTCTCCCTTTTAACCAATTCCTTATCCACCTTTCAATTTTCATATTGATCCCCATCTTTTCCAATTTAACTAATAATTCCCCATGTGACACCATATCAAACGCCTTACTGAAATCTAGGTAAATTAGACCCAGTGTCTTCCCTTTGTCTAAAAAAATCTTTTACCTTCTCAAAGAAGATCAGGTTGGTTTGGCACGATCTACCTTTTGTAAAACCATGTTGTATTTTGTCCCATTTATCATTGACCTCAATGTCCTTAACTACTTTCTCTTTCAAATTTTTTTCCAAGACTTTGCATACTACAGATATCAAACTAACAGGCCTTTTTTTTCCTTTCTTAAAAAGAGGAACTATGTTAGCAATTCTTTGTCATACGGTACAACAGAGTTTACAGATTCATTAAAAATTCCTGATAATGGTCTTGCAACTTCATGTGCCAATTCCTTTAATATTCTTGGATGAAGATTATCTGGGCCCCCCGATTTAGTCCCATTAAGCTGTTTGAGTTTCACTTCTACCTCAGATATGGTAATATCTACCTCCATATCCTCATTCCCATTTGTCGTCCTACCATTATCCCTAAGATCCTCATCAGCCTTATTAAAGACTGAGGCAAATTATTTGTTTAGATATTGGGCCATGCTTAGATTATCCTTAACCTCCACTCCATCCTCAGTGTTTAGTGGTCCCACTTCTTTCTTTGTTTTCTTATTTATATGGCTATAGAACCTTTTACTATTGGTTTTAATTCCTTTTGTAAGGTCCAACTCTACTTGACTTTTAGCATTTCTCACTTTATCCCTACATGTTCTGACCTTAATAAGGTAGCTTTTCTTGCTGATCCCTCCCATCTTCCATCGCCGTATGCTTTCTGCTTTTTGTTAATCACCTCTCTGAGATGCTGCTCATCCAGCTTGGTCTACAACTCCTGCCTATGAATTTTTTCCCCTTTCTTGGGATGCAGACTTCTGATTACTTCAAGTCAAAGATGCAGAAGCTATCCCAGGCCTCCTCTGCCTTTAGATCCACAAGTTCTTCAGTCCAATCCACTTCCCTAACTAATTTCCTTAATTTTTGAAAGTCAGCCCTTTTGAAATAAAAAAACCCTAGTCGCAGATTTATTTTTGTTTAGCCTTATGTTCAGTTTGAACTGAATTAGCTCATGATCACTTGAACCAAGGTTGTCCCATACAACCATTTATTCTATGAGGTCCTCACTACTCACCAAAACCAAATCTAAAATGACATCCCATTTAGTCGGTTCAGCAACTACTTAATGAAGGAATCCATCAGCTATCGCATCTAGGAAAATCTGAGCCCTATTATTATTACTAGCACTTGTCCTCCAGTCTATATCTGGGAAGTTAAAGGCTCCCATAATCACACAATTCCCATTAGTATTTACTTCATTAAAAACATTAAAGAGGGCTCTATCCATATCTAAATTAGATCCCGGCGGTCTATCGCACACCCTAAGTACTATCACAGGGGAGGCTCTAGTAGTTTTCTTCCTCAATGTAATTTTTTCCCAGATGGACTCTGTCTTATCCATTCCATCACTTCTTATTTCTTTACATTTTACCTCATCATTGATATACAATGCTACTCCACCTCCTTTACCTTTATTTCTGTCTTTCCTAAACAGCACATACCCTTCAATACCTGTAGTCCAGTCATGACTACTATTCCACCATGTTTCTGTTATTCCTATAGTATCTGGTTTCACTTCCTGCACCAGTCGCTCTAGTTCCTCCATTTTGCTACCTAGACTCCTCGCATTGGTGTACAAACATCTTAATTTTTGCTGTTTGGCCTCACTCACATTCTTTACCCAATTAGGCACGGACATTCTACAGCCAGTATGACCTTTTAGACTGGTATCGACACTGCCCTTTCTCCTTATGTTCATTCTTCTACCCACGGCTGTATCCTTTCTTATTTTGTTTTCTTCCCTTTCAATGTTAAAATCCAGCGTGGAGATTACCTGGTGTGACAGCGTCGTGCCAGATGGCTATAGGAGAGTAATAGAAGGCAGATATATTAGCCCCAGGCTAAGTAGGTCCCTTTTCCCTGGGTAAGGTAACCAGGAAGGTTCCAGAACAATCAGGAACCTTCTGGAGACAATTAAGACAGGCTGATTAGAATACCTGCAGCCAATCAAGAAGCTGCTAGAATCAATTAAGGCAGGCTAATCAGGGCACCTGGGTTTTAAAAAGGAGCACACTTCAGTTTGTGGTGTGCATGTGAGGAGCTGGGAGCAAGAGGCACTAGGAGCTGAGAGTGAGAACATGGACTGTTGGAAGACTGAGGTGTACAAGCATTATCAGACACCAGAAGGAAGGTCCTGTGGTGAGGATAAAGAAGGTATTGGGAGAAGGCCATGGGGAAGTAGCCCAGGGAGTTGTAGCTGTTGCACAGCTGTTCCAGGAGGCACTCTAGACAGCTGCATTCCACAGGGCCCTGGGCTGGAACCCGGAGTAGAGGGTGGGCCTGGGTTCCCCCTAAATCCTCCCAACTTCTGGTCAGACACAGGAGGAGTTGACCTGGACTGTGAATTCAGAAAAACGACCAAGCTGAGGGCTGTCATGAAGCTCTAAGGCGAGCAAATCCACCAATAAGCGCAAGACCCACCAAGGTAGAACAGGAACTTTCACACTGGACATCTCACCCAAATTCCTAGTTTAAAGCTCTCTTTATCAGTTGTGCCAGCCTCCATCCTAGAAGTCTATTTCCCTCCTTACTCAGGTGAAGTCCATCCCAAGAGAATGGTGCTCTGTCCATGAATGCCTCCCAGTGGCCATACATCCCCAATCCCTCCTTATAGCACCACTGCCTGAGCCATCTGTTGATAGTCATAATCTGGCCATACTTTTGTTGCCCTTCTCTAGCAACAAGCAGAATCCCACTGAAGATCACCTGAGCCTTGATTTCCTTAAGCGTCTTCCCCAGCCTGGAATAATCTACTTTGATATGTTCTGATGAGAATCTAGCCATATCATTTGTTCTCACATGAAGGACAATCAATGGATTCTTTCCCGCTCCCTTTAGGATTCTTTTCAACCTCAGGCCCGCGTCATGTATCTTAGCACCTGGAAGACAGCACATCCTTCTATTCTCTGGATCAACTCTGGTCGCAGGTCTGTTTATCCTTCTCAGTAGGAGTCCCCGATCACTTAGACCTGCCTTTTCCTGGTGACGGTGCAATTCTCCAGTCTCTCCCCTGTTCCCTCTGGCTGCAAGTTCTTTCCATTCCTATTCTCCCTTGTAATCCTCTTCAACCCATCCTGTTCCCTCCTGGGGCTCATATTTGGTGTAGTTTCCATTGACTCTTCCCCTTTTCCTATAGCACTAGCCACTCTTCTCTTCTTCCTTGCCCTTCCACCTTCAGTGACCACCTGCTGAGTCCCTTCTTCATTTTCCAACTCTGCAAACCTGTTCTTGAGCTCTGCAAACTTCTTCACTAGCCTGTCTTTTCCTCTGCCTGGTTCTCCTAGTCGCATGCTTCCACTGTCCATTTTCTTCACCCAGCAGTCTCCCCTCAGAATTCTTCAGTCCTGCTTCCATCTGCAAGTCTGAGCTTTTCCCTTCAGCTGCCTCATGTCTTTGCTCCATAATCTGCTCGACCCCCATCTAAACTCAAGGAGACTTTCCACCTGCATCTCCAATCCTCTGATCTTTTTTTCCATCAGCTCTATAAGACAGCACTTCATGCAGACAAAATTCTTTTCAGGTACCCCCTCCAGGATCATGTACATACCGCAGCTTCCACATCCAGTCATCTTCATTATGTCTTCCACTACTTTGGTCACTACCACTGCTGCCTCTGTCCTTGTCCTCCAACAGAACTCCTGTCATAAATATAAAGGGAAAGGTAAATCCCTCCTGGCCAGAGGAAAAACCCTTGCACCTGTAAAGGTTTAAGAAGCTAGGATAACCGCGCTGGCACCTGACCACAATGACCAATGAGGAGACAAGATACTTTCAAAGCTGGAGGGGGGTGGGGGAAACAAAGGGTCTGTGTCTGTCTGAGTCATGCTTTTGCCGTGGACAGAACAGGAATGGAGTCTTGGAACTTAGTAAGTGATCTAGCTAGATATGCGTTAGATTATGATTTCTTTAAATGGCTGAGAAAATAAGCTGTGCTGAATAGAATGGATATTCCTGTCTTTGTGTCTTTTTATAACTTAAGGTTTTGCCTAGAGGGATTCTCTATGTTTTGAATCTAATTATCCTGTAAGGTATTTACCATCCTGATTTTACAGAGGTGATTCTTTTTACCTTTTCTTATATTAAAATTCCTCTTGTAAGAAATTGAATGCTTTTTCATTGTTCTTAAGATCCAAGGGTTTGGGTCTGTGGTCACCTATGCAAATTGGTGAGGATTTTTATCAAGCCTTCCCCAGGCAGGGGGGTGCAAGGTTTTGGTGAGGATTTTGGTGGGGAAGACTTTTCCAAACAACGCTTTCCAAGTAACCAGTTAAACGTTTGGTGGTGGCAGTGGAAGTCCAAGGGCAAAGGGTAAAGTAGTTTGTACCTTGGGGAAGTTTTAACCTAAGCTGGTAAAAGTAAGCTTAGGAGGTTTTCATGCAGGTCCTCACATCTGTACCCTAGAGTTCAGAGTGGGGAAGGAACCTTGACAGCTCCCACTGAAACTTGCCTGTTTACAGCTTTGTTTGCTGGCTCCTGTGCCACTGCAGTTGTCTGTGTCACTGCCTGACTGGCTGGCTACCTTTATAGGACCTCTAGTCAGAGAAGCCCCACCCCCTAATCAGGGCTCAGCTTCTCTCCCAGCACAAAGCTCCTACAAGCCTCTACACATACAAATAATAGTTTAAATAGCTTAAGCCAACGAAGCAGCTCTGTCATTGTTCTTCCCTATGTTCACCAACAGATGGGAACAAAGACCTCCTTGCTCACTAGGCATCAGGTGCCAGAGCTTACAAATGGAGTCTGATATTATTGAATTATTGACTTGATTGAGAGATGAAGCACACATTGTCCATTATACATGATCTACTCTTACTGACTTTAATAATACAAACCAATGAAATTCGGGAAAGTGGTAGTACGTGACTCATCCATTAAGGAAAGAGTCCTAGACCAGTGTCTGATAATAGAATGTTTCTTTGGCATATGGAAGGTCAAATTTTTGTGCAAGAACACACTTTAGTTATCAGTTTCCAGTCCCCTGATATTTACAGGACTCCAGGACATTTAATTCCATGTCCAGCATTGCAATGAAGCTTTTATTGCTCCTCGTGAGCAGGAACAAAATTCTGTCATTCTGCCTTGTTAAAAGCCCCATCTGATGCCCTCACACCAGCTCTGCTGCTTCTGCTCTAACTGAAGAGAACACTCATTCGGTCATTTCACCTCCTGTTGAAAACAGGAAAAGGAAAGAGCTACAAATAAGTTGCTCCCTGAAATCAGAAATCAGTAGTCTATAAAGTTCTATGACATCAGAGCAAGCTGTCTCAGAAATCTTTAGACTGGGTAGGATACTAATTGAAACAAGCAACACTGGACCTTAATACCAAGGGTCTCCAACAAGCTCTGCCTTTAAACTCCTGTAATTTTTCTGTATAATCCACATATTAGATCACCATGAGCTTAGGATTTGATGGTTGGTTAGGAATGTCTCAATATTAAAACCCGGAAAAGACAGTTGCTCAGTTCCTGATGAGCTGGAACATTATTCTGAAATGTAAAGCAATAAATGAAACGAATGAGTAGACTTTGTTATGAGCCTGGGCAGTGGAGTTGAAGGTCACTGATGCCAATGGGGCCTCCTCTAAGAATGCTGAATTGTTTGAAGTTACCCCACATGTGTAGTAAATGGAGTTTCCTATGAGAAACCCAGGTGAATGTTAGTCAGTTCAAAATGCATTTAAAAGATCAGTCATTGTTGTCCTAGGAGTTTTTACCCATTGTTCAACCGCTAAAATTTCAGAGGTGGGTGTGAGAGTGGATGTTTTGTTCAGATAACATACTGATTGCACTAAAATCAGTCAGGCTGTCATAGCTCTGCCTGGGAGCCACAAAGCACTTGCTAAAAGTGCTGGTCAATTTATATATGTTTGATAAATCACTTACAGTATATTCTATGACTGGATAGCCGGAATAATTAAAAAAAATCTGATCAAAAATATATACTATGTAAGCAAAAAAAAATCTAAAAGGGTTAGCTGTTTACATGGACTGGTTAAGCTAAATGAGACAAAATGATGATGACTTATTTCCTATAGTTCTTAGCTCCATGAGTGGGTTTATGAATCCAAGAAGTAGGAATCATGTTAGCTTAAATATATGTTGCTTAACCGGAACATTTTAAATAGCTTATACTTTTCCTAAAATTGATCACTTAGTTTAGATCTATTTTATACAGATGAGCTGTTCTTGTTCTAAGGTGGGAATTTTTTAAAAAATAAATAGTATTGAATCATTTTTTTATAAATTTGTCAAGAAGGAATACATCTATAATTGTACTGACTACAAAAGTTAATAGACATTTTAATTAAGAATAACCTTAACATGATTAGAATTCACTCCATTCTAAAGTTTGAATTATTCACTGTTTCATTACCTTCTCTGTGAATGTACAGGTGCTAAATTAACTACAGTAGGGTGCCTCTTTTCTTCCCTGGATACAATAAAAATATACTGAAAATTAAAAGTGAAAAATTAATTTACCAGATTAGTACTTCAGAGTTCAAAGAAATCCTGGTCCATAGTTCATACACAAACCTCCATACATGCATGCAAATAGTCATGGAAATTAGAATGCTATATGTAATTTTGATACTTGACCAAAAATGAACTTACATATTTTCATTAAATACAGAATATTTTGGATTGTAGAGGACAGCTTGACACTGAGTGAATAAATAATTAAAAATTTGTGAGCAGTAACTCACTAATGGGATGGCAGATGCAAATTGTTTTTTCCAATGGTTGGATAAGCATGTAAAGTGCTCTTTCTTTAACCTTACTAACAACTGTACACTTTATTCATTCTCCTCTTAGATTTAATAGAAAATCAACAAATGGCATTCAGTGCAGAGGTGTGATGCCAAAAACTCCTCAATCTGTGATAAATATGCTGCTCCTTGGGTTAAATACTTCTTTGCCTCCACACCTCAACTCAGAGGAGGCCAATCCATAATTTACAAACACACTAACCTCTCAAAATCAATTCCATACTCTTCTGTCTATCCCTAGCAAAATATTCATCAATTACATTCTCTTTCTCCTCCTTCAGTCCTTTACTCCACCCCACTGCCCTCATAGAGGCTTCTTTATTTGGTTTCTTACCTGACAGCTGTTTCTCACAGCAGCAGCAATGGATATAAACGGGTCGTGCTATGGCTTCAGGTATAGAATGGTTGCTCAGTTGGAGTGGGGTGCCTCTGGTGGTAGTCTGGATCCCCTCTGGTTCCTCAGATGTGCCAGTACTGGCTTTAGAGCTGGCCTGGCAGGGAGAGAGGTCTTGAGTGTTCAGGACACACACTCCAAGCTGTAGCAGCTTAGCCTTTGCTCCTCTGCTCCTCATTCTTGAGTCCTGGTGGATAAGGGCCAGTGGGGTAAGGCTTGCAAAGAACATATGGCACATGCCAACTGCTGTGGCAATAGTGGGGGTGCCCATAGCTTAGTAGCTGCCAGGGTGAGCCACAGATAGCTCAGGCCCAGCTTTATAGCATGTTGAAAATGTTCACAAGCAGAGAGCACCACAGCATTTTGCATGGGCCTTCAAAACAATTCCATCCCATCCATTTCTTGACCCAAGTAACCAGTTCCTACACTATTTGGCAATGGCAAACGATGCACTGGACTGGTCTATGGAATTTGGAGAAAGTTTGTTAAATAATTGTTGGGGAAATACCCAAATTTAAGAGATTCATTTTAAATGCAATTTTTATATGTGAGTTTGAGATCTTTAGGTTCCCCATCTTCATCCCCCTCCCAGCCTCCTGCTTCAGAAACTAAGTCTAAATATTTGTGCCTTTCAATTCTACCCATCTGTTTAAATGAGTTACTATCAGGTAAATGTTCCCAAAGTTTAGTTCACAAGAAAAAAAGCCATTTATGTGAAAGCTGAGGTTCTCCTTCATGGCCCCCAAAGCTGGCTTTATTAAAAGGGACTCATGCAAGCCCCCTCTATCTTATAGGTAGCTTGATATTCAGACACTGGATAGATTTAGTATGCTAGCTGCACCAATAAAGTAAATTGATATGAAGTTCTGACAAGTTCAATACACAACACAAAGTGATTATCCATAATCGTTCCATTCCTGTACTAGAAATAATGGTAACAGTACATAGTAGAGATGCTCACATGGGATTACACTAACTAGAATTCACCATTATTGCTGGCTATAAAAGTGATCCACTGTGAACTTCTTTTTTAAAAACAAGTTACCTTTCATTTTTTAAGGTGGCATCTATAAACAATAATCAATTCTAACACTGTTGTACAGGAGTTATTCCTTTATTTTCTGTGTTACACAATCAGAGTTTTTGTTATATCAGATGTATCTCTATAACTATGCAAAATTATCATTTATAGTTTACCCAATCCACATTTGGATATGAATTGTAAAGAATGCATTTTGATTCCAATGCATGTTGAGAAATGAACTCTCCATCTGTTCCAGCCCACTACTACCTTATGGTTGGTATTTAGTTTTAAAACAACAAAGTCAACATAGCCCATTACAAAAATGACTTTAGTAGACAAATATTTCTGTGCCATATTGAATATGCTGTCTAGAATAAGAGGTATTTTAACAACCTGTACTCTACTTAAAAGTTATTGTCTTGCATAAAATATAGGTTTAGACCAGGAAACAGATATAATGCCGTTGCTCCTGCATTATGAAAGAGAATAATTGTCGAAAAGAGGACATCTTGAATAATCTTCACATTTTTTATCTTGAAGTACATAAAAATCATTTTGAACACAATGCTCTCACCCAATTCTCATTGAAATCTATAGCAAAACTCCATATGGATTTCAGATGGGAGCAGGCCCATGGCCAGGAACATTTCATTTGTCTCTTTTATCATGGGTGTGGATGGGTTACGTCTGTATAACTACATCACTAAGGGACATGGATTTCCCACACTCCTGAGCAATGCAGTTATACCAACATAAGTTGGTAGTTTAGACCAAGCCTTAGATTCTTAAGTCACTCTAGGTGGTTTTGAAAATGTTACCTCATATTTAAAGTGCCTGACGAGATGTTAGCTCTACAATATATTAACAAGAACAAATAAACTCTGCTATAATAGGAAGAGTCTATATGTTTTGAATTATGAAAAATTTGTAGATCTGTGTATATACAGAAAAATCTGTATATATGGTTTCCCAAAAAACATGTGGATTCTGTATGGCAGCTATTAAAATAATAACATAAGTAGTTTTCAAAATTCAATCCCAGTGGTTGTGTATTTTCTTAGATATGTGTCTAGCCCTTTGGCTCCCAGCTTTTTCTAGTCGTTATTTGTAGAAAAAGTAGACAACTATATTGTAGAAATCTCTGGCTTAACTTTTGTGTCCTCATGTCTGGTATGTATGTATGCCCAAAGGAATTGTATCCATCCACGTAGACGTGAAATATCCAAAAGGGCATGTGTGCAAGAACTTCCCAGCCATCGCAATTGCAATCATAATACTAAAAAGAAAAGCAGTACTTGTGGCACCTTAGAGACTAACAAATTTATTAGAGCATAAGCTTTCGTGAACTACAGCTCACTTCATCGGATGCCTCCGATGAAGTGAGCTGTAGCTCACGAAAGCTTATGCTCTAATAAATTTGTTAGTCTCTAAGGTGCCACAAGTACTGCTTTTCTTTTTGCGAATATAGACTAACACGGCTGCTACTCTGAAACCAATCATAATACTGTGTGGCTTCTGACTTACCTTTACAGCAGATGAAAGTGGGCTGGTGGGAAGAGACAGTCAGCTGTTAAATTAATGTAGTCTTTTTCTCATCTGCTGCTAAAAACTTGCCAAGTTGGTATGTGCTTGAAGATAATTTTATCCATTTGCCATTCCTCAAATTCCTTGGGTTTTTCACTGTGGATACACTCAATTTCTCCCCCAACTCAAGTACACTCCAAGTGTGGCAGCACCTATGGGAGAAGATACCTTTTCAGTCACCTACAGCTTCATTTCCAGATGTCCCCATGTCTAATTTGAAAATCTTAGTTGGGCCGCTAAGCCATTGGCCAAGTCTACTATATCTAGGTAGGCACATTCCAACTGAAAGTTAGGCTCTGTATTGGGCACTTTTGAGGCCAGTTAGGTCCTAGGTATATTAGTAGCTTTGAAAATTATAGCCACTGTGGTTCTATGTCACATTACAAAAGTATGAAAGCAGATTTTGGACTTGATTCTGCATGTGCTCTACAGTTTGGATTCAATGGGAGTTCTGTGTGCACAGCAGCTATAGAATCAGGCCTGTAGTTCTTAAAATTAAAAGGGATGAAATTAGTTCTGGTGTAAGATGGTGGAACGGCAGTGATTTAAATGTGCTTCTACCTGTTCTCATGCTATGTAGAAAATTTGCTCATAATCTTTAACATTTGGACTATGAGCTAAAATTCCCTTACAACATTTACAACATCCTGTGTAGGAGGACACTCAAGGAGACAGTCTGCCCACTCCCACAGATGGTCCCTTCTGGCCAGGGCTGAGGAAGGTAGATTTGCAGAGATTAGCTGGAGAAGCTCCTATTGCTACTATCCACATTACACATGCCCCATGATAAACAGTGGATACCCCCCGCCAATGCTGTTAATGTGGTCTGGTTTACAAACACTATATTTACTTGAAAAGTTTTTACCAGTAAAAAACATATTTAACCTACTTTTAGGAACACTTTCTTTTTGCAAATTGCAGGGGTGTTTTTGTTTTTCTTCTTGCATGTTACAAATCTGTTTATTCTCATAAAGTCCTAAATGGATAATACGATAGAAAAAGGCAAGAGTTCATTATTTCTCTACTGCCTTTTTTAAAGCAATAATAAAGCTTTTCTACCCAAAAGGCCAATAATACCCACTGTCCTCTCTACCTTTGGGACAGTATTAAAGTGGAAAGTTTTACCATTATCTAAAGAATAATGATTATGGATATGGTTATCTGTTATGTATATAACAAAATAAATGTCCGTATTTAGAAGGGAGTTTCCGTGTATTTATACTCTGGCTTTAAGAAGTGGCTGACATTAAAGCAAATTGAGCAATTACTAAAAAAAGAAGAAAAAAAAAAAGAAGTTTGCTTCCCATTTGTATAGCTTAATGTTTCAAACATAAAATGACAGACCTTATTAAATGGTTCCTTCATAATCACATAACAGCCAACAGAATAAACATGTAAGATATTAACAGCTTAAATTCAGGAACTGGGGCAATGAAGACAGAACTAAAAATATTGTCATTCTTTTTTTTTTTTTGTATCTCCATTATATTTAAGTGATGAGGGCAGCAAACAGTAACAAACTTTTAGCATTGCCAGCATTCATGCCTACACCTACCGTAATTTAAGGCTAACAAAGAGGTTATGGTATGGTTTCATAATGCTTTATTCAGTACTTGACAAGCCATTGGGGATTCACCTGATGGACCTAACAAAAGTACTTAATGTAATTTGAAACTTAACTTAATTTTAGTGATAGGTTACACGTTACCCTTTTTGACCCCAAGATTTACTGCTCCAGACTCTGTGCGGTTATCTGTCAATTAGCACCTTCCAGGGCCTCCCAGACATTCTGACTTGGCTATTATTTGTCTAATGTACTGTAGAAGAGCTGAGTGAAGTGTTATTAAATATGCTTGTATAATACAAATATATTTTACAAGCTAGACGGTAGTGAAATTGCATTGTTTAATAAGTCAATTGTTTCTGATTCTGTCTGGTTTATGCAACCTCCTTGCCTGCCCTGTTTTAGCTGCCCATGCAAGATTAACTGTTCTCTCTATCATCCCAATTTCAAGGTTAATTTAAGGTCTGCCACAAGTTGTTGGACCATGCAACAGAAATCAGTGTGAACAGGCTATTTGATGAGAATAAAAGCAACAAGATCCATGAGATGTTGCTCATTCATTTTTCTTTTGTGTTTTCCCCCACACACCCATGCATTGGGTGGAGCCTGGAGGAGTATCTAAAAGAAACCCCCCACATATTGGCAAAGAAGTGTGAAATCTGACTGTCACCATTGCAAAGGAAGCCTCCGGTTTGGACTACCTATGCCATCTTCCAGTGGACAAGAGGGAACTCTTCTGGAACCACACGAACCATCATGTGATCATCAGCATCTTGGAAAGGTATCACAGGTAAGTACAGTATATATTTTATTGTTGGACCAACATGTCTTCAAATCAAAATGATGGAGGAAGGTGGTTCATCCATTCCAGTTCCAAGAAAGAAAAAAGCAAAGAACAAAACATGCTTAACAGATTAATCTGTATCTACAGACATAATAATTCTGGCTAGGCTTTGAGGAAAAGCCTACCAGAGTTAGGCTTATAACTCGCCTTGTAAAACACCCCTTGTAAAATGTTGAACTTAATGTTTATAGGCTACGCAGCGATATACTCCACTTCTCCTATAATTTAATTGGCTTAACAATTTAAATGTAAAATGATAGTTGTTGCTCTACATCTACATCAGCCATTCAAAGAAAAGGAAGATAAGCTACCTGCTACTCTGTTCTCTTTAAAGACACACTCATTCTAATAAAAAGAAAAGGAGTACTTGTGGCACCTTAGAGACTAACAAATTTATTAGAGCATAAGCTTTCGTGAGCTACAGCTCACTTCATCGGATGCATTTGGTGGAAAAAACAGAGGAGAGATTTATATACACACACACAGAGAACATGAAACTCATTCTAATATATGTGATTGGCTCTTCGCTAATCTGTTGGCCAGTGATACATGTATTTAGAGATCAGTATGACCAAAGACTGGACAGTCATAAATACTTAACTATCCTTTCATGCCCTAACCCTAAGCATCTCTCCAGGTTAGAGGAAAGGCAGAATGAAGAATCAGGAACTACTGTAGCTTATGCTCTACATATTTTCTGGATAAAGTCTTTTCCACTGCTGTCTTAGCAGCAGCTTTCATGAGTCCAAAGTTTTACTTTAAAATTTGAATTCCTTGTTTTTAATAGTATGAAATGTAAAACACTGCACATTATGTTCAAGTTTTCACATAATATTAAATCTGTTTGAATGATTCCTTTTCACTCTTTATGGGCACGTCTCCTTTGAAACTCTTTCTGGAGAGAAGGCCTTCATCATTCTGTGCCAGGAATGATGCCACTGAAGAAATAGTACCAGAAATTTAGAGTTGAATAATGTTGTTTAAAGCAATATTAATTACGAGAAATGGTGGCTTCCTAGGGGTTACAGAAAACAGAGTATCTAAGCTAATTAAGAGTAAACACCTACTGATGTGAATCAGAGTTTAAACGTTTGTTTCAGAAATTGTGTGAAAAGTCCCCAGAACCTTTTTTCCCCCCACCCCCCAAACTATATATGTTCTTTAGAAGCCATGGATTTCAGGACATCACAAAGAAATGTAAAATATTTTTTAAAAACTATTGGCTCTGAATTCTAATTACATATACATTTTTTAAGATTGTAATCTTCTTTACTACTATGTAGACTAGAAAATAAAAAGGTAGATTTATTGACTTCAAGCCTTCATTTTCTTTCACAGTTTTTACAGGTGAAAAAATAGTTAGATTATGACTATTGCCCATATCTATGCATTAATAGGCAATGCAAATATTGCATGTGTTAATAAGTAATACAGAGTTCAAACGAAACACCAGAAAAAAAAGAAATAGAAAGCTAACGAGCTGGTTTAGTTACAGGGTTTGAAATCCTCATATTACTGTTACAGAGGGTCCAGAGCTGCACATTTGATGTGCGGTCCATGCTTTGAACACCCCTGAAACTTGAGAGTGTCTGAATTCAGTGTTCCAGTATATGCTTACCTCTAAATGGGATGGATTTATATGGTTCCGTAATTGGGCTAAACATTTTCCGCTTCTAATTGTTTTTGGAACCAGGGCTTGTCAATTACATCTTGTGATTTCCTTTTAAAAACCTCTGCTCTTCCTTAGTGTCTTCCTTAAAAGTCATAATTGTGGGTAGCAAGATTTCCCTTCCTTCTTATTTTGACAACATTGCTTTAAGGACTTATTATTCATAAACTAGGAAGCGACCTTTGAAGATAATAGCCAGGCAGCATGTTCAGCTTAGACAGTAAAAATAGTACTTAAATTCACCCTCGAAGTTTTATTTGCGTCTATAAACTAGGAGTGGTTCATTAGAAATGTATTGTGTACTTGAAACTATCTAAAGAAAAGTGTTTGTGATTTTCTTTTTTCGGTTGGTTGGTTGGTTGGTTGTGTTTGTTTGTTCTATTTGGCAATGAATAAGCTTTTTCACTGAATGCAATAGATTAGGAGTTCAAACCTAGTTGACTGGAATAGATCATATAAAGCAAGTCATATTAGGTATTTTTCTTCTGTACTTAATAGTCTGAACCTTTCTCTTGTGACAAGGAGGGCTGGCCCAGTTGGGAATTTCACTTAGGTTTCTAGAGTAGGTCTATGCTTCAATTGCACTTTCTGATCAAACTTGAAAGACCTAGGAAAAAAGAAGTATTATGATAAGCATTTTGGTAACTTGATTAGTGTCACAGCATAAGAGCTTAAACGGAATAGAATAGCCCATGTGGCTGTCTGACTCAGGCAGGCAATAGCCTTGTAGTTTGTTTATTTTGTATTTCTCTAGTTTGCTGTCTTTTGTGTTTATTTTATATTTTGGGAAAATTATTTTACAAGAGAAACTTTCCCCCATACAGGACATCTCTTTTTGCACTTTATTGTGCATATACTGTGTTTATTCTGGGACAAAGAAACACATGTTTCCCTGGCCTTCTAGAATGCACAGCCTTTATTCCAGAATCAAATGAATGCCTATCCCTAATCAGCACTTAAGCATGGGTTTGATTTGTTTAAAGGGACTTAATCATGGGCTTACCTGTTTGCTGAATAGGAGAGTTTGCTGCAATTGACAAGTAATGCATTCCCTCAGTTATTGCCTGGGTATTGCTTTATTTTGTATATTGGCCTCATCTCATTTAATGTGGGTTTCATTAAAAGACATTCCCCACAGTATAAATATGGTCAGACTTAGAAGCAATCAGAGCAGCAGCAACAGGGTTGTCCCATGTTCAAAAGAACACAATGAAACATTATTAACTCATTTCTGGATTCAGGGGACCATCAATGGGGCCTGTGCTTTAGCCATCTTTCTGCCATACAGCTCCACCTGCAAACCTAAGGGAGATGTAGTCTCAAAATATATCTTTAATTTACATGTTCTATCCATGATAAACGAGTGATGTGGTCTGTTATGTTTTAGATGCAGAGGCTAGCTAGAGTGTAGCTCCACAGAACTGACCTACCTCTGAGTGGAAGAAACTTTTGTGAACTGGTATCAATGCTTCCATGTTTGCAATGAACTGAAACTATAGACAAAGGATTTTGCACTCCTGGGAACATAGAACTGTGCGTTCCCATGAAAGCAAATCATTTGTGAATTTGTGGTTGCAGTTTATATGCAAACTGGACACAACATAAAAAATTGTGGAATACCGGACAAACCAGAATCCATGAAGTTGCCGGAGAGCATCATATTGGAGCATGTTTGTGTGAAAGGTGGTTAAATACCACCATCTTCTTGCATTGTACTGAAATACTCAGGTATCCCATTGTGGCTGATTAGGGTTATAGAGGAAAAATAATTTCAAAAATATAAACAGTTTTATGGGGTGCATAGGAACAAAAAAAAAGTATCATTAGACCCAGCACTTTGATTTGTATTGCTGAAAGAAAAACATGAGAGAACTGAGGCATCTTCAGTGTAACTGGCTCTTGATCAAAAACTATTTAAGCATAAATATTGAGATTTTGTTTATGAAGCAGTTTTCAATTTCCCCTGAAGCAGGATGTAAGCACAGATGCTATTCAGCTGGAACACTGGGAACCAGCTGAACTTGCAGGGTCTCGACCCTGTGGAAACAATTATTTATGGTGAGGAAGAGTCTGCAAATGGCTGCCATTAGGATTAAATATACATAAGATGTGAAGGTGCCTCTTTCCCACAGAATATATAATCTTCTGGTTACATGACTGGATAAGAATATACTCACCCATCCAAAATGTTCCATCAGCTTTTAACACAAACAAAATCATCATGGTGCACCCCAATGTCTATTAACACCAGTCCTCAATTTGTGTAAAAATTAATCCTATAGCATAATGAATATTGTTTAAATATTTATTCAGAGGTCTGCGATTAGGCAAGGTTCATTTGCCTGCCCAACCTTTGTCTCTACACTGAATGACATTGTTCTCAGAAGTAGCATGTCTGGAGTGGAAATGGTTTGGACTATGCACCCATGCAAGCAAGGAGGAGTGAGAACATCCTGACACCTCTGTGCTGGGGGATACATAAGTAAGGAGGTCCCATGTTCTTGTAATTCCCTTTCTAGAGCAGGTGGGTTGAGAGCAGGTCGGGAGGGGCTGGGGATGCGTGGAGCCTTGGTTATGTTCCTTACTCACTGGTCAGCTCTGCCAGTACAGATGGGTCATAAATTAGTGCTACTGTACACCAATGACAATTTAACCCCTGCACAGACCAAGGAACAAAAGGGGAAGGTATTGTGCTGAAGAGGGTTGTCTCTGAGCCCTGGTCTACACTATGAGGTTAGCCATGTTAGGTCGATTTTATAAGCTATGCATCTACACAATCAACCCCATTCTGTTGACCTACAGGGCAATAAAACTGACTGCTGTACTCCTCCCTGGCGAGGGGAGTAGCACTAAAATCAACCATGCTGGGTCGAATTTGAGGTGGTGCAGATGCAATTTGACACTCTGGAGAGCACATTCAACTCCAATGCCCTAGCCAGGTACACAGGAAAAGCGCCGGGAAATTTTGAATTTCATTTCCTGTTTGGTCAGCATGGTGAGCTCAGCAGAACAGGTGACCATGCAGTCCCAGAATTGCAAACGAGCTCCAGCATGGACTGAATGGGAGATACTGGATCTGATTACCTTTTGGGGAAAAGAATCTGTGCAGGCAGAACTTGGATCAAAAAGAAAAAATGCTAATATATATGCCAATATCTCACCGGGAATGGTGGATGACCTTGTAAACTGAAGTAATAGTAATAGGATGGAATTTAATAGTGAGAAGTGTAAGGTCATGCATGTAGGGATTAATAACAAGAATTTTTATTATAAGCTGAGGACTGCAATTAGAAGTAACAGAGGAGGAGAAGGACTTTGGAGTATTGGTTGATCATAGGATGACTATGAGCCGCCAATGTGATATGGCCACGAAAAAAGCTAATGCGGTCTTGGGATGCATCAGGCGAGGTATTTCTAGTAGAAATAAGAAGGTTTTAGTATTGTTATACAAGGCACTGGTGAGAACTCACCTGGAATACTATGTGCAGTTCTGGTCTCCCATGTTTAAGAAGGATGAATTCAAACTGGAACAGGTACAGAAAAAGACTACTAGGATGATCTGAGGAATGGAAAACCTGTCTGATGAAAAGAGACTCAAGAGCTTGGCTTGTTTAGTCTAACCAAAAGAAGGTTGAGGGGAGATATGATTGTTCTCTATAAATATATCAGAGGGATAAATACCAGAGAGGTAGAAGAATTATTTAAGCTCAGTACCAATGTGGACACAAGAACAAATGGATATAAACTGGCCATCAATAAGTTTAGACTTGAAATTAGACAAAGGTTTCTAACCATCAGAGGGGTGAAATTTTGGAATAGCCTTCCAAGGGAAGCAGTGGGGGCAAAAGACCTATCTGGCTTTAAGATTAGACTCAATAAGTTTATGGAGGAGGTGGTATGATGGGATAACATGACTTTGGCAATTAATTGATCTTTTAATATTCATGGTAAATAGGCCCAATGGCCTGTGATGGGATGTTAGATGTGGTGGGATCTGAGTTACTACAGAAAATTCTTTCCTGCGTATTTGGCTGGTGAATCTTGCCCATATGCTCAGGGTTTAGCTGATCGCCATATTTGGGGTTGGGAAGGAATTTTCCTCCAGGGCTGATTGGAAGAGGCCCTGGAGGTTTTTCACCTTTCTCTGTAGCATGGGGTATGGGTCACTTGCTGGAGGATTCTCTGCTCCTTGGAGTCTTTAAACCACGATTTGAGGACTTCAGTAGCTCAGACATAGGTGAGAGGTTTTTCACAGGCATGGGTGGGTGAGATTCTATGGCCTGCATTGTGCAAGAGGTTGGAATAGACAATCATAATGGTCCCTTCTGACCTTAATATTTATGAATCAATGGAGAGAAGCTACAACAGGGACACACAGCAGTGAAAGTGAAGGAGCTCAGGCAAGCCTACCAAAAGACAAAGGAGGCAAACAGTCGCTCCGGGTCAGAGCCTCATACATGCCACTTCTTTGATCAGCTGAATGGCATTCTAGAAGGGGACCCTACCACTACCCCACCACTGTCCGTGGACACCTGCAAGTGGGAAGTCTCAAACAACAGGGAAGAGGATTTTGTGGATGAGGAGGAGGAGAATGTGTAGCAGGCAAATGGAGAATCCATTCTCCTCAGCAGCCAGGACCTTTTCATCACCCTGGAACCAATACCCTCCCAAGGTGGGTTTTTGGATCCTGAAGCCAGAGAAGGCACCTCTGGTGAGTGCACCAGAGAAGGCACCTCTGGTGAGTTACATTTGTAACTACACTACAGGGGTTAAAAGCAATTGTGTTTAATGTTTGATTTGCCCTGAAGAATTGGAATGCATTCACAGCCAGTACTGCTACTGGAAAAGTCTGTTAACGTCTTTGGGGATGGAGCAGGAATCCTCCAGGGACATCTCCATGAAGCTCTCCTGGAGGTACTCTGAAAGCCTTTTCAGAAGGCTTCTGGGGAGGGCTGCCTTAGTTCGTCCTTCATGGTAGGACACTTTACCACGCAAAGCCAGTTGGCTGGAATCATTGCAGCATAAAGCATGGCAGCGAATGGTCCTGGGTTTTGGTTGCATTCAAACAACATTCGGTCTTTATCTTTCTTTGTTAACCTCAGGAGAGTGATATCATTCATGATCACCTGATTGAAATTTTTGTAAGGGAACAGTAAAAGGACCCCATTCATGCTGGGCTGTTTGCACTTGGCTAAAAGGGATCATCCCAGAGAATAGCCACCTAGTGGAGTGAGGGGAGGGGTGTACTGCACATTCACCCTAAAACTGCAGCCCCTCCTTTTAAATGGCAAACCCAACTGACATTGCTTGCTATGGGAAAGGAGGGCACTGCAGTTTGAAACCATTCCCACATGTTATGAAGGCAGAAGAAGCCAACCCCACGTACCCTTTGGCTTACCATTGCTGCCTGGAAACTGAATTCTGTTGCCCAGCCATGTGTGATGTGTCACCATACTGGCAGGCAATATAAAAGACAAAATACGACCTTGTACCTAAAGCACATGTGCTATCTGCTGTGAATTGCTTGATTCACTGTGAAAGAGTCTCCCTTTTGTTCTCAGAAATGTATCTTCTTAAATTCTACTCTCCCTTTTTATCCCCCCACAGGTGCAAATGTTTCTATGCTCCCCCTATCGTCTCCATCCCAGAGGTTATCGTATATTAGAAGGTGAAAAAAAATGCACTTGTGATGACATGTTTTCCGAGCTCCCAGTCTTCCCGCACTAATAGGGTACAGCTGAATGCATGGAGGCATACAGTGACAGAAGCCAAGAAAGCATTAAGTGAGCACAATGAGAAGAGGCAGAAGGCAATGCTAAGGCTAATGAGGGAGCAAATGGACATGCTCAGGCATCTGGTGGACCTGCAGGAAAGGCAACAAGAGCACAGACCACTGCTGCATCCACTGTACAACCGCCTGCCCTTCTCCCCAAGTTCCATATCCTCCTCACCCAGACACCCAAGAACGTGGGGGGCAGGGGAGGAGGCTCCAGGCACCTAGCAACTCCACTCCAGAGAATGGCCCAAGCAACAGAAGGCTGTTATTCAAACAGTTTTGATTTTTAGTGTGGCTACAAATAAAAAATGTGGCCTTGTCCTTCCCTTCTCTGCTCCCCCCCCACACCCAACCCAGGCTACCTTGTCAGTTAACTCACTTTTTTTTCAATTAATAAAGAATGCATGATTTCAAAACACTAGTGACTTTATTTCCTTTGCCAGCTGTGATCAAAGGGGGGATGATGATTGGCTTACAGGGAATTAAAATCAACAAAAGGGGCAGGCTTGCATCAAGGAGTAACACACACAACTGTCACACCGTAACCTGGCCAGTCATGAAACTGGTTTTCAAAGCCTCTCTGATGTGAAGCACACCTAGCTGTGCTCTTCTAATAGCCTTGTGTCTGGCTGCTCAGAATTGACTGCCAGGAGATTTGCCTCAACTCCCACCCCGCCATAACCATCTCCCCCTTACTCTCACAGATATTATGGAGCACACAGCGAGCAGCAATAACAATGGGAACATTGGTTGCGCTGAGGTCTAACCTAGTCAGCAAATAGCGCCAGCGAGCTTTTAAACGTCCAAAGGCACATTCTACCACCATTCTGCACTTGCTCAGTCTATAGTTGAACTGCTCCTTACTACTGTCCAGGCTGCCTGTGTATGGCTTCATGAGCCATGGCAGCAAGGGGTAGGCTGGGTCCCAAAGGATAACTACTGGCATTTCAACATTCCTAACAGTAATTTTCTGCTCTGGGAACTAAGTCCCTTCTTGCAGCTGCTCGAACAGCTCAGAGTTCCTAAAGATGAGAGCATCATGCACCTTTCCCGGCCATCCCATGTTGATGTCGGTGAAACATCCCTTGTGATCCAGCAGTGTTTGCAGCATTATTGAGAAGTACCCCTTGCAGTTTACGTACTGGTTGGCAAGGTGGTCCAGTGCCAAGATACGGATATGCGTTCCATCTATCACCCCACCACAGTTAGGGAATCCATTGCAGCAAAGCCATCCACTATGACATGCACATTTCCCGGAGTCACTACCCTGGTTAGCAGAAGGTCAGTGATTTCATTGGTTACTTGGATCACAGCAACCTCCACAGTAGATTTGCCCACTCCAAATTGATTCCCAACTGACCAGTAGCAGTCAGGCATTGCAAGCTTCCACAAGGCTATCACCATTCACTTCTCAACTGTCAGGACAGCTTTCATCTTGGTATTCCTGTGCTTTGGAGCTGGGGAAAGCAACTCATAAAGTTCCAGGGAAGTGGCCTTACACATGCGAAAGTTTTGCAGCCGCTGGGAATCATCCCATACCTGCAACACTATGCAGTTCCACCAGTCTGTGCTTGTTTGCTGCACCCAGAATCAGAATTCCACTGTATCAACCTGCCCCACTGCCACCATGATGTCCAATTGCCACATCCCGTGCTTTCAGGAACATCTGTGTCCCTGTCCTCCTCACAATTGTCCTCGTGCTGGCAGCTCCTAGCCAGATTCTACACATACTGCAGGATAATGCATGATGTAATGTTTACAATGCTCACAACAGCAGCAGTGAGCTGAGCAGGCTCTGCACAGGAAAAAAGGCGCAAAACGATTGTCTGCCGTTGCTTTCATGGAGGGAGGGACGGAGGGAGGGAGGGGAGACTGATGACATGTACCCAAAACCACCCGTGACAAAGTTTTTTCCCCATCAGGCATTGGGAGCTTAACCCAGAATTCCAATGGGCAGCAGAGACTGCAGAGACTGTGGGATAGCTACCCACAGTGCACCGCTCCATGAGTCGATGCTAGCCATGATATTGAGAATGCACTCCACGGACATAATGTGCTTAGTGGGACATACTCAATCGACAGTATAAAATCACTTTCTAAAGATCGACTTCTGTAAAATTGACCTAATTTCATAGTGTAGACAAACCCTGAGGTACAAAGTCTGCCAGGGCTACTCCTAGGGAAATGGAGCTTATGCACAATCCCTTGCTCAAAGCTGCACATAAAGTCCTACTCAAATACTAGATGACAACAATATAGAGTCATATATTTTAGGGCCATAAGGGACCATTATGATAATCTAGTCTAACTTCCTCCTACACAACACAGGCCACAGATTTCACCCAGTAATGCCTACATGTAGCCCAACAATTGTGTATTTATCACATCATCTACAAACTCCAGGCATTTACAGCATCAAACTGAATAGTGAAGGATAATTGCAATCTTAACTATCTCTCTAATAAAAATATATATTATTGTTATCAAGTCTAAGGCCATGTCTACACTACTGGCTAAATTGGCACTGCAGTTTCGATTTAGCAGATCTTTAAAACACACTAAGCTGATGGGAGAGAGCTCTCCCATTGACATCTGTACTCCACCTCTCTAAGAGGCAGAAGCTATGTTGAACGGAGTGTCTCCTGTCAACATAGTGCAGTGTAGACACGGTTGTAAGTTGACCTAACTTACGTCAACTTCAGTTACGTAACCTATGTAACTGAAGTAGCATAACTTAGATCAACTTACAATATAGTGTAGACCAGCCAAAAGGAAATGTTTATTTAATCACAATACAACAGCCTTGAATCTGACCCCCCAAAATGCTATTTTCAACAGTAATATAAAAATAAAAGCACCACACAAAATTCTTCTAAATAATAAACATAAAATGTATATATATTTACCTACACATATTAATTTAACATATTTTTCATCTTTAAATGTAATTCCTACATATACAGAATTTTACCCTAAATCAACAACACTATACACTTTTCTTATTAAACTGCAGCATTCCCATAAACTGCAATTATAATGTTTCCCAAAAATATACTAAATTGATTCATGTATTAACTGATAATTTATAAAGCAACCATATGTGGGCAGCAGTTGCTGCTGTTGCTGTGTAATTAGATAATTGTTTCTTTATACTTGATAAGAATAATGTGTTGGTTTATTATGTGAGCAATGTCAGATGGATGATGTCCTTAGCTATTCATTGCCTTGCTTTCATAGTTCTTGCATTAGTAAATGATGTCACTGCTGCAGAGGTCTCAGCAGCAGCAGCTACATTGCAGCTGGGAAATGAATAGTGTAGCTGACTTTACCCTCTACGTGGCTCCTCAACTATCTTTTGTGGTATTTGCATATGGCCCTTTGTGAGTTCCTCTCAAACATATTTTAAACTCAGTACACCCTGCCAGAAATACACAACAAAGAGGCTCTAATACTAAATGCTTTGGGAGAATACAAAGAACTTACCTTTGGGATGCCAGATTTGCTTTCCTTTTTAAGGAAGGTGTTATACATCACATCATTTTGGCTAGCATCACATTGGATGTCTGTCAGACACTACCTTTTTTAAGTGTCAACCTATCAAATTAATTGCTTTGTTCTGAATGTGGGTTGGGTGATATACTCCTCTATCCTACATTTCACCTGCTGATAAAGGGAATGTATACATTTTTGAGAAGGACAAAATGGACAAGAACTGGAAGAGTAATCATGTTTATAACCTTATTAAGTAGGTAAAACTGTACTGAAATGGTAAAACAAGTAAAGGCAACTTGCCAACATACCACTCAGACACTGTTGTACATCTTTTAAAACTTTGTCAGATAATTTGGCACTAAGAAACAATTGACAATTTAATATTTTTATGTACTACAGATACAGTATATATTTTGGCTTGTAGTGCAGAATTAGGCATTTAAAATGACTCTCTTAGTGAATTACAATGAATATATTTGGGAAAATATCCTTTTAGCAGTTATTTCTTCAAGAGGTTCCCTGTTGTTATGCTAAAGTTATGATAAAATTATTTTACTTGAACTATTTTTAATGATTTATAAATTCTCAATTTATTTAATCTTGTGGGATGGTGGGGTGGACACTTTCTTTAACACATATATCAAATACAATTCTGCTTCATTACAGATCATTTTATAACAAATGCAATATATCTTTAGCCATCTAGAAACTTCAAGATTGTCACTATGGTACACATTGTGGTCACTCGAGACTTCACAGCAACAGCAGAGAGTACTCTCAGCCTTCTGCTTCAACAGCAGAGGCTCTTGCCACTTGATCTGGCTTGGCGCTCTCTCTCCTCTGCCCCTATTCCACTCAGGGAGAATATTTTGGAAGTAGCAGGGATTTGGTTTGACTCAAATACTTAGTATTGTAGATTTGTGAAGTTTGCAAATGATTCAGTCAGATACACATTTTGTATTGCTACATGTACTAGACTGGAATTCAAATAACAGATTCCAAGGCCAGAAGGGACCATTGTGAATATTCCAATATGACCTCCTGGGTAACACAGCTAAAAACATCCAGAAAATAATTCCAAGGGCATATCCCTTGGAAAAAAACATCTGATCTTGATTTTAAAATGCTCAGTGATAGAGAATCTGCACAACCTTCAGTAAATTGTTCCAGTGGTTAATTGCCCTCAGTGTTAAAAAATGTACTCCTTATTTCCAGTCTGAATTTGTTTAGCTTTAACTTCCAGCTGTTGGATCATGTTATAGCTTTCTCTGCTAGATGTAGAGCCCACTATGAAATATTTGTTCCCCATGTAGATACTAATAGACTGTAATCAAGTCACCCCTTAGCCTTCTATTTGTCAAGATAAAAAGATTGAAGTTCCTTGAGTCTATCAATATAAAGCATGTTTTCTAATCCTCTAATCATGCTTTTGGCTTTTCTCTGAACCCTCTCCAATTTATCAGCAAGCTTCTTGAATTGTGGGCACCAGAACTGGACATAGTGGTTGTGCCAGGGCCAAAAACCAAAGTAAAATAATTTCTCTATGCCAATCTGAGATTCTCCTCTCATTATGCATCCCAAGATCCCATTAGCTCTTTTGGCCGCAGCGTCACACTGGGAGCTCATGTTCAGCTGATTATCCACCATGATGCCCAAATCTCTTTCAGAGTCACTGTTTTCTAGGATAGATCTGGTAAGTATGACTTACAGTCACTGGAGTTGGGTGGGAAGTAGTTTTCCTGTCCGACAAAAATTTCTGAGATACTTAAATTTTTTTACCATCCCAAATCATGATGAAAAGTCAATCACAACAATTTTTACAAACTAATTTTTTTTAAAAAAGATGTTTTGGTTAATGAATACATTTCATTTTGATATCAACCTTTTTTCTTTAAACTGTTTAATCTAAATTTATTAACATTTCCAAACGAAAAGTCATTTTGACTTAAAAATCCAAAATGTTCTGGTTTGAAAAATGTCAAAATAGGCCATTTTGACAATTTAAAAACATTCTCCCCCAAATATGTTGAATCAGGAGATACATCGAAACCAACCCTACTCTGTGAACAGTTTCAGTTTCAACAAATTGGCATTTTTTGGCAAAAATAGTTTGTTGAAATATTTTCAATCAATGTTAATTGGAATACATGTATTTGATGCAGAATACATTAATTCATCCTGCCTGTATCATTGGGAGGCCAGTTTCAATGTTTAATAACACCATTGGATGCTTCATGAACAATTTTTGGCCAGCCATTTGTTAGCTGTGATCATACTTGTCAGTTTTTCAGATGCTGAATAGATGCAGGAGTCTTATAGTCCCCAGTCCTCCTGGAAGTGGAGGCTAAGCCCCAGAAAGCAAAAGATTCCAGCTTCTGTCACATGCCAGACATGCCTCTGGAACTTTGGAACCTTTCCTGCTACACTCTGACATCAGTAGCAAATGATTTATTTTGGAGAGGTGATCTAAAAAGACTGGAATTGAAGCTGGAGTTCTCTCTCTCTCTCTCTCTCTCTCTCTCTGTGTATAAAGGTATCAGCCAAGATGATGGCCATCACATAAGTGGGGAGATGTAATGTACACTTATCAGAAAGTTACAATGTATAATTAAACATGGATCTATAAAGAAACATTTTCCTGTTGTCACCCTCGTTGTTTTGCCTTGGCCCTTGCTGGCTGAGGAGTTTTCTGGACTGTTAATGTTGCGTTTCAATAAGTCTTGGAACACGGGGAAAATTCCAGAAAGTGAATCTGTGCCAATTTTTTAAAAGAGTAAAAGACGTGACCTGGGACTATAGGCCTGTCAGTCTGATATTGATCCTCGACAAGATAATGGACTGGCTGTTAAAGGATTCAATTAATAAAAAATTAAGAGAGGGTAATATAATGAATGTCAATCAACATGGGTTTATGCAAAATAGATCCTGTCAGATTTGCTTGATATCTTTATTGAGATTACAAGTTTGGTTGATAAAGGCAATAATGTTGATGTGACATACTCGGACTTCTGTGAGGCATTTGCCTTGTCACCACAAAACACTTTGATTAAAAAAATAGAATGATGTGAAATTAACATGTCACACATTTAATGGATTAACAGATGGCTATCTAATAGGTCTCAAAATGTAATTGTAAATGGGGAATTATCAGAGTGGGTGTGTTTCTGATGAGGTACTACAGGGATCAGTTCTTGGCCCTGTGCTATTTAAAATTTTTATCAATGACCTGGAAGAAACCATAAATTCATCACAGAGTTTGCAGATGACACAAAAATTAGGAGAGTGGCAAATAATGAAGAGGACATGTCACTGAACAGAGCAATGTGGATTGCTTTGTAAGTTGGGCTCAAGCAAACCATATGTGTTTTAATATAGCTAAATGTAAATGTATATGTCTTAGTACAAAAAAGGAGTAGACCATACTTACAGGATGGCAACTTTATCCTGGGAAGCAGCGACTCTGAAAAAGATTTTTGGGGGAGGAGGTAGATAAGCAGTTGAACATGAGTGCTCCCAGTGCAATGCTGTGGTCAAAAGGGCTAGTGTGATCCTTGGATACATAAACAACAGAACCTCCAGTAGGAAAAGAGAGGTTATGTTACTTCTGTATTTGCTACTGGGGCAACCACTAGTGGAATACTGTGTCCAGTTCTGATGCCCACAGATTAAGAAAGATGTAGATAAATTGGAGAGGGTTCATAGAAGACCCACGAGAATCAATAAAGGATTAGAAAACATGCTTTATAGTGATAAATTCAAGGCGCACAATCTTTTTTGCTTACCAAAGAGACGGTTAAGGGGTGACTTTATTATAGCCTATTTCTATTTACATGGGGAAAAATATGTATTGATGGGCTCTTCAGTCCATCAGAGAACGTATAACATGATCCAATGGTTGGAAGTTGAAGTTAGACAGATTTTGACTGGAAATAAGGAGTACATTTTTAACATTGAGGATAATTAACCACTGGAATGATTTACCAAGTTTTGTGATGTATTCTCCATCATTCATAACTTTTAAATCAAGCTTGGATGTTTTTCTAAAAGATCTGCTCCTGGAATTATTCTTGGGAAGTTCTATAACTTGTATCAATGTTTTGCAGGAGGTCAGACTGGAATACTCACAATGATCCCTTCTGGCCTTGGAATCTATGAATCCTGTCTTTTAAGTCTGACTATTCTGATCTGGAAAATACTAAAGTGGCCTGATAATGTTATATCACATTTCCAACCCACTGAACTCAAAGCCTGGGGTTTATGTTACCATGTCTATTTGAAGTGCAACCCCCCACTCAGCAAACATAGGCTGAGGTTGTTTGCACAGCACAAAAGGCAAAGAACATCATCCCTGAACACAGAGCTCAAGGACCTTCCACCTCTTAATTATATATATTAAGTAAGGTAGTAATTGATGACCTGTCCTACTCCTTCCTGTTGGGCTTGAACAGCCCATTCTGCTGGTTCCCTGAGGGGGCAGACTGCAGCAGATTCTTCAGGAGGTCTCCCAGTAAGAGATGCCACTTCTCAAAACCAAATATCTCCTGAGGGCAAAATCCACCACCTCCAGTTCTTCTCCGAAGAGATCAATAGGAGCAGGGAAAAGAGCTCCCACACCCACTGGTGTGTGTTCTATGTAGATCCAAGTCAGTAAAGGTACATAATGCTCAGGGCAGTAACAGGGCCCAAAACAGATCATCCTTAGCATGTAATTACTAGGGGAATCTGTAGTAGTTTTCCTAGTTAATGCACTATTCTGCCTTGAGATTCTTAGAGAACCAGCAAATGCCAGAATGCTTTACTCACTCTTGAATTTATGAACAGGGCTTCAATTCTCAGAGACTATTTCCCCGAGCCACCCACGTCCGCCATGATTCACAGCTCTGGGCTTCAGTTGTGGGGCAGAGGATGTCTCAAGGCTTTAGCTGCAGGGGCACCATTGCTTGGGGCTTCAGCGCTGTATGGGGGGGGGGTGTGCCACAGCTTGGGGCTTCAGGGGTGCTGCAGCTCGGGGCTTTAGCACTGTGGGGAGGCACCGGGGGGGCTTCCATGGGTTTGAAAATATTTACCGGAGCTCTGCTCTGGATGCCTCTGCTGATGAATTTAAACCCTGCTTATGTGTGTGGATGTCAAAAAAGGGCAAAGACTTCCTTTTCTCTCCTCACCAGACCTAGGATTAGTAAGGCATTGGCTCATAATAGGCCACTACTGGAAGTTCCAGCTGTGTTAAGAATAGCTCTGTGGTGCCTCCTAACGACCAAAGATCGAGCCTTTGTAACTGAATCTTTCACCATATATAGATAGATATTAATTGTTAGATTATTAAGTGATGGGGAAGAAAGATTTTGTTTGTGATATCATTTTATCTTTTTTCTATCCTAATTTAATTTTTTTAAGTAATAAATTTAATAAACCCTATTTTTCTGAATTTTAGCCAGAAACTTCAATCTGTATATCATTAGTATAATTCTTGCAGTTTACTTTAATAATCTTAAACCGGGTTTAGGGAAATTATAATAAAAAACAAAACAGTTAAGGGGAAGTGGGAAAAGCAGTTAGTAATACTTAGGCCTCTTTGAATACATGACCCCTTTTCCAAAAGTAACTGGGTTTACATTGCTACCTTAAATTCAAGATATCTGCTCTGGGAAACATAAATTTATAACCAGAAAAGAAAAGAGAGATAACAAACCTGGAATCATTATGCTCATGGATAAATTGATAGGTACAGAAGCCCAAATAAAGATATCAGGAAGGATCTAAAGTATGTGTTCACTACAGTTCTATTATATCAAACAGGAAAGCAATAAAATTGTTTCTGGAAAACCTTGTAGTAACAAATTCAAACAAAAGAGAAGCATAAAATTGATAAGAAAATATAACTGGGTTGATTAGATCAATTCTATTAAAAGCTCTGAAAGACAATAAATGATTCAATACAGGTAATCTGTAGTTCAGGTTTACTCAGTAATCCACTGGAGGTTTTTGTCAAAATCTTTTGACAAGCTAATTAAAAGAAGACTGTCATGCAACACTGACTATTTACCTTTGTGAAATGAATAAACCCATCTTCAAGTTTCTACATCCATATTTTCCACTTAGCAGTGTCACAGTGACCTTTCCTGATTCTATAAATAGACTCTTCCTTCATCATGATAGCTTCCGAGTAACGTGCTATTTGAATAATATACCTTTTTAGAGATGTTTGTGTGAAAGAATACAAATTTGGGGAAGACATTATATGTTGAAATTCAATTATTGCACATCTGTAGCATGTTCACTATAAACTCTGATTCAGAAGCAGTTTGTCCCTCAGGAAAAGGGATTAAGCTGTGCATTTCTCAATATTCTCCTCTGTATTTCCAACATTTCTTACATATGGCACAAAAACATACCTTGTAAACAAATAAAAACCTTAATACATCTTTAAAAAAGAGAAGCAACGTTATTAGTGTATTTCATTTAATACACATTTGTATTGTCCAGATAGCACCTATTTCCTAATTAGAGCTGGTAGTGATCACGCTATTTTCTTAGTTGGTAACCGAGGAATTGGTAAGAAATCAAATTCAAATTTTAGGCCAAATCTCAAACTACTTGTTCTTAGATTAGAAAGTATTTGAGTTGTCCCCAAATTTTCCTGCCCTTGTTGAAATCCATCTCAGTGCCCTAATAGTGTATAATAAGCTTTGGTTGGCTGGTTATTGCCTTCTAGTTTTATCAATGGGACAGCTGAGTTTAGAGGGAACCAGGGCATTCTGGGGCTTTGCTGAGAAATATCTGGTTCATACAGTCACATACTGGAGAAAAAAACCCTGCCCTGCTGATCATCTGAATTGCTTACATGACTTCTCAAACTTTTGGGATATTCAGTACCTGAATTGACACTGTTTATTAAAATGCTCTGGTTTTGCTTTAGGTAGCTTGATCTGATACGGGGGCTTTATGCAGGAGACATGGTTTCTAATCCCTAATCTGCAGCTGACTTTTTAAATTAAGTGATTTACTCAAGGTTACCTTTTTGACCTCAGTTTCTCCATCTGTACAAAGATGAGAATAATACCTTTCTAAAGCACTTTGAATTCTGTGGATGTGAAGTGCTATGGAAATACTAGGATAAATTCTGGCATGAACCTGAGTATGATGACCTGCCACCTGTTCCTTATGGATACACACTTACACTACAAACGCAGTCTTAATGGGTACCAATACCATGGTTAAGATCAATGCCAGAAAAGCCTTCTGGACAGTAGGAGTAAAGAGTAGGAGCAATTTACGCATGAGGATGTGCATTATGGACATTTCTATGTCAAAGAGCACTCATGCACAGACACACGTACATGTGAACTACAGTCTTATCCTTTGGACATGCGCTCCCTGTAGCTTCTGCTGAGGACAGCCTCTCAGCAATGTTTTGGAAGAGTCAGGATATGGGTAGCCAGCTTCTACTATCCACGCTCGCTCCAGACCTTCACTTCACTGACCAGGTGTGAAGTACTAGCTACCTTTTATCTGTAAGTATAATGAATAGGCTGCTGTAGGATTTTTAGGGAATATTGGTCTATGAAATGTATTCTTTTAGACAGTCTCACATCAGTCTGATATGGTTGGGGCTGATGTGGCATTCTGTTTGTTAATCATTCTGAAAGGTGGAAACTAAACTAGTTGATACTACTTACTGTAGCTGACCTTTTTCTGGAAGTTTCTTTAATATTCTAGAACTGCTAGCTTTATCTGCTTTCAACAAGAAAACTACATTCTGTCCCCACCTGTTCACCAAACATTCTTTTATACAACCCAAAATGCAATTCAAGGCCATGTGATTATCATAACATAACAATCATGACTGCACCTTAAGTCTCAGGACATTGTGGCATGTGTGTATGTGTGTAGTGATTGTGATAATTTCACCCTGTTGTATTTTTATTGATTTACTTTGTGTGAGCTTGTTTCATTTATTTTTTTGTAAATTTGCATATCTAAAGGAAACACTTCTCTGCTTAGCACCATGATAATATTTTAGGTAATTGATCAATGTATTCATCCTGATTAATTCAAGTTGATTAGATCTAGTTTACTGTAACATTTCAATGAAGATTTCTGTGATAGCTTTTTTGTACTAGCTCCAGAAATTCTTCAGACAATGTCATTGTCTTTTTATGTCCATCTGTGTTTTTGGATCCTATGAGAACTTAGAGAGATTCAGATTTCCCTTTTGCAATCTGTGGGGTCTATTCACAATAATTGATTTATGTTTTTATTTTCAGTTTTTGTTGACTGGCATTTTATTGGTATTTAAAATATGTTTAACACATTTTTATTATTCCTAAAACTAGGACATTCTTATCAAAGTGAGACATCACAGGCTGATATGCAGCATTGTGAACAGCAGATATCATCAGCATTCTTTGCACTCCTTCACCAAGCAAGGAAAAACAAATAAAAACTGCATATTATTCTCATAGCAGAGTCTGTTCTCCCTTTGATATGTGCATGTACCTCAGATTAATGCTAAATAGAGTAATGCCCCTTCGGTGAGCTCAGAAAATATTCCCAGAGTAAAGCTTCACTTCACCAGATAACTGGGTGAGGAGAAGGAGTGGAGAATTAAATTTGGGCAAGTTTGATTATGAACATAGGACTTGTCAGGTTATATTGCCCAATTTTCCATCTAATCTGGTATTCTGCGTCTGCCAGTAGTCAATTACTACAGGGGGTCAGAGAAAGATGAATCAACTCCTCCTACCCAGTTCATCTACACCCCAGTTCCGTAAAAAATCTCTGTTCTTCAGAGCCCTTGATTTTGACAGGAGTTAAGAATTTGCTTATGTTTTTTTGCTGAATACAAATGCACTTAAACACGTCTTTAAGTGTTTTGTTGAATTGGGGTCCTAGCCAGATCTGTATTTCTGTATGTAGAGGGGCAATCAGCTTACACATAGAAGCATAGATGCACCTTTTCTCTCTCTTTTAGGCTTGGTAGCTATAAATATAACTGGTCATAAAATTATCTAGGTCTTTTAAAACTTCAATCACAGTATTTGTCTCAATGATTTTCTGTGGCAGTGAACTTCAGTGGCTGACTATATACACCCTAAAATATGTATCCCTTTTAATTGTGTTCCATTCTATTGCCTTTTAACTACACTAAATGACTCCGTGTAAAATGAGGTCATTAGGTATCATGTCATTTGTACTATGCCACAGGATAAAACAAGACTTCTCTGTTATAAATTTTCAGTTCTTCCATAACTCAATTCCATTTTACAGTAAATATTGTTAGGCTTTGCAATTTCTCATTATACATAAACCTGCCATATTGCTAACCAACTGTTTTCATTGCCCTCCTCTAGAATTTCTCAGGTCCTTAACCACTAAATATTTTTTGAGATGTGGCAACTAAAATTGAACACAATACTTCAGATCGGGGATGTGTACTGTTTTATATAGTTACTAAAAAGAAAACAAGTAATTATTTAAAAAGCCATTCATGTCATTCTTCGGTTTTTTTAGACACAGATACATTTGCATGCTCAAGAGATTTGAATGTGTTTATTTATAATACTGCAAGATATATAGACCATCAATGTCAAAGCCAACATATACAGATGATTTTAATATCCACAGTGTTTTTCACTGTAATCAGGTTATGTGGAATCTAAATACAAATTTCAATTTTAACTTTTTTGAATTTCAATTTTTCCATCTCCTGATCACCACTGACAATTTTGTCCCTCACAGGTAATACTTCACAAGTATTACCTACCCAGGACCTGAAAATCCTGGCCTTAAAATCAATGGGAATTTTGCCAGTGACAAGCCGCTTAAGCCTCATAGTCCTCAGTCAATGCTGAGGTAAAATCTGTACAGCTTCTCTCTGTGAAAGTGATGAGTATCAGTCAATGGGAGCTGAAGGCATTCATAGGTGAGGCTCAATGTTTTGCTGGATTAAGCTCTAAGGCCCTGATCCTGCAAAGATTGACACATCCACTTAATTTTGCATCCTGTGAGTAGCCCCATTTTAGTCAATGGCATTGCTCACATGTAAAGTCTTGGCAGGACTGGGGCTCAAAAGGTTAATCTTCTGACTGCAGTAAGAGCATGGTTTGAAAATAGCATCAGGGATTTCTATATATCTTGTAGAAAGGGAAGCAATGTTTGAAGTTTTCTTCTTTGTCTCTGAGAAGGGACAGAGCTTGCATTTTTAACTTCACATATAGTCAGATTTTTGTTCTCCTTTGCAGAAATGGTACTTCTGAAGATAGCCTGATTTCAAGGCTCACTCCATTCTGATGATGCAAAGCAGCTAGAAATCCATCAGCACTGATCACATCAGAATTATTCATGGAGGAGAGGAATCCTTCAGTGCCATACAATTGTTGTAGAGTGTTGGTAGGAAAAAGGGGATGCAATCCCCATCTCACATGATGGGCATTTTAGATCTTTAGCAGATAGATGTATATTTAAGCAGTCCTAGTTTCAAACTAAGGGGAAGACAAAGCCATATTTTTTCTCATTTTTCTCATTTCCCTTTGCCCAAAACCCCTGGTTTTGACTCAAGATGTCCTCAGCTGGACCAGAAGACTAAAATTTGACCTGCTTCATTTTTTTAATCTCAGTTTAAAAGTGCATGCAATTTTTATCTGAGAGCTCATCTTCACAACCAATGCTTTTATTTTTTTCTAAATAAAATCTAAGCCAAGTCAGCAGTCTGGTTTACCAGCCATAAAGCTAGCACTCAATGAGCAACCCTACAATAAGAAACCAAATGTGTGCGTGTACTAGAGACAAAAATAAAAAATGGAAATATGTTTTAAATTCAAATCTCCAAGGGTGTATCATTATATCAGGGTGAATAATGTGCACACATTCCCCAAGTATTTGCTCAATTTATAAATGAATTCATTGTAGCTGTGCTTGTGCTGCTTTTGGTTTCACTTTCTGTGAATTTTCAAGCTACTGAGATTTATTATCACAAGTGCACAGTTACATGTCATAGGAGACATCATAACACAGCATAGGAACAGGAGGCTCTGAACCCCTAACCAGAGTCCTGCTACAGAGCCATTAAAAGAACCAGGAAGACGATAATTATGACAGCATGTGACATTACTTTATGTGAAAGTGACAGAGGAAATTTTATCTATAAACCTTGCATCTAGATAATAAATATTTCAGTAACGTGACTTCTTTAGGAAAGATGCAAGTGGCAAGTCATGGGGAGCCCATGAAGGAAAAGATTTAAAATGTTCTAAAAGGTCTTAACACTGCATTTCTCCTAACTTTCTAAACAGCTACTTCTCCATGAGAAATGTAGGCCCTGATTAAGCAAAGCACTTAAGGATGTGTTTACTTTTAGCTGATCTCAGTGAAATTTAAACATATACTTAAAGTTAAGAATATAATTAAGCAGTTGCTAAATTATGTCCTCAATGTTTTCCTTCTTCTATTCCTCTTCCTGGTTATGGAAATCACATTCATCCATTCAAGGAAGAAGAAAAAATACCATGTGAACTAATCTTATATTGAATCACAACCATTACAGACTCACAGTCAGAGCCATCCCTAGCGTATGGCAAATCGGGGCAACCACTGTGGGCCCCAGGCTTTGGGGGGCCCTGTGGGCTGGTGTGATTGGCTGGAGCGGTCAGTCCCGGAAATGGATGGGACGGTCCCGGAAGTGACAGATTCATCACTTCCACCCCGGGCCCCGCACGCACCTAGGGATGGCCCTGCTCACAGTAAGCCATGTGCCCTCAATTTACAGAGATAAAATGAAGAAAACCCACCAAATATAATTCTCCAGTAAATTAAAATAATGAACACATTCCAGGAAATTCTGATTTACTCACTTTTTTTATTTATCATGTTTTTATGGTAGTGCCTAGGAGCCAACTGAGAACAGGGCCCTGTTGTGCTAGGTAAAGCACATACTTAAAATAAGAGACAGCCCTTGCTCCAAAGAGATTACAATCTAAACAGACAAGACTGACGTTGGGTAGGAAAATGGGTAGTGCATACAAGCAGAGTGAACAGTGTGGAGGTGGCAAACATCATGTTAGTTCTACCACTTTTTTGGCTTCATCTTATTTAAATCCTTTGCATGGGGTTTTGTTAAAAGGGGATTAGTAAAACAGAAAGACAAAGAAAACATGGTGGGAGGAGATTTGGAAACTGAGAGTGGGAGGTGGAAGGAGGTGTGGAGCAAACAGCTAATTCGCACAGGAGATGGGGGAATGTACAGAGTGAAAAGTGCAAAAAGCAATCTGACATTATCAGTGTCATTGGCTCCCTGCTTGAATTGCTTTCTGCAGCTGCTGTGCTGGCTTCAGTGTCTGGCTTGCTCCTCACTGCAGTTTCTTTCTCAAAAGCCACATGGTTGCTGTGAAGAAGAATGTTGGATAAGTCCTAGTGTCCCCAGATAAGGTCACACTCTGCACAGCTTTGTTAGCTAGAAGGTTTGTCCCAGATGGGCCCCATTATACTCCCTTCCTTGCCCCCCAGTGCAGAAGCACCTACTTGAACTGCTTTCTGCAGCAGCTGTACCACTTCTAATCTCTGGTTATTCATATAAACCCCACAAGCTGAAATTTACTAAATTATTTGCTGCAAATTATTCTCTCATCTTATTATTGAGAAACAAAAAAGTTATTTAAAAAAAAGTTGAAAAGTCCCTTGGGAAGAGTACTGCATAGAGATTCTCAGGGCCTAACAATATCCAAGTACAAGGTTTTATTGGAAATTGCCTCAACATTGCCAGTTGAGATTAATGAGTCCTGAACACCATCAAAACGTTTATGGAGGATATATAAAATTTTATTCATCGTAGCTTTACACCCTAAAACCCAGTCTCTGAATAAACATATGCAATACAATTGAAAGCCTTGTCCATTCCCCTCTGATTAAGTTTAGCACCATATGTCAAAACATTCAATTCTGTCTGGAAACAGATTTACTTAAGAGCTGGGCAAAAGTTACAGGTTTTGGTACCCAAACGTCTTGTGTGGACAATATAAGAACATAAGACTGGCCATGCTGGGTCAGACCAAAGGTCCATTTAGCCCAGGATCCTGTCTACCCACAGGGGCCAGTGCCAGGTGCCCCAGAGAGGATGAACAGAACAGGTAATCGTCAAGTGAGACATCCCCTGTCACTCATTCCCAGCTTCTGGCAAACAGAAGCTAGGGACACCATTCCTTCCCATCCTGGCTAATAGCCATTGATGGACCTATCCTCCATGAATTTATCTAGTTCTTTTTTGAACCCTGTTATGGTCTTGGCCTTCATGACATCCTCTGGCAAGGAATTCCACAGGTTGACTGTTTGTTGTGTGAAGAAATACTTCATTTTATTTGTTTTAAACCTGCTGTCTATTAATTTCATTTGGTGACCCCTAGTTCTTGTGTTAGGAGAAGTAGTAAACAACACTTCCTTATCTACTTTCTATATACCAGTCATGATTTTATAGACCTCAATCATATCTCCCCTTAGCTGTCTCTTTTCCAAGCTGTAAAGTCCCAGTCTTATTAATCTCTCCTCATACGGAAGCCGTTCCATACCCTTAATCATTTTTGTTGCCCTTTTCTAAACCTTTTCCAATTCCCATATATCTTTTTTGAGATGGGGCACATAGTATTCAAGATGTGGGCATACCATGGATTTATATAGAGGCAACAAGATATTTTCTGTCCTATTATCTATCCCTTTCTTAGTTATTCCCAGAATTCTTTTCGCTTTTTTAACTGCCATTGCACATTGAGTGGATGTTTTCAGAGAGCTATCCCCAATGACTCCAAGATCTCTTTCTTGAATGGTAACAGCTAATTTAGACCCCATCATTTTATATGTATAGTTAGGATTATGCTTTCCAATATCAACTAGTTTACTGTGTATGACACCCCTTTGTGACATTAACTACATTTACCAGAGATTATTAGTATTACAGAAAAATAAAATAAAAAAGGAATGCTGTCATTCTGGATGTTATGATGGAAGAGTGGGACTTGTGCCATTTATAACATATGTGTATTTATCTATGTGTGTCAGACAAACACACAAAAGTTTGGGTTTAATTTTAAAGGCCAGCTCAGGTGTGTTTGAATTCCTACCTGAACAATTCAGTCAGCTTTGATACAACTCTCCACTCCTACAGCACTCCTTCCATAGGGGAAGAGCATTTTTGTGCTTAGTGTGCTACATGAAGATAAATTGTGTTTTCTGTGCACTGCACCTTTAAATATCAAGATGTCCCCTGCCATTTTGTTGATCAGTTCAATGCAGAATGTTAGAGTGAGTCACTGTATTTTCTCTCCAATAGATACTTGGTGGTTGATTTTTTCCATTAATCATAAATATATTTGTGTGTTGCATATGGGAAACCACTACATGTACCAATCAACTCTACTAAATATAGTAGGATTTTTAGTAAGAGAGAGACCTTTGTGAGTTTTATGGAGGAGTCACTTTTGGTTGAGTCAGTAAAGAACATGATCCTCAGTGCCTATCTTTGTTTTGTGGTGTTTATCATCAAGTGATACATAATGTGGGAGAAAAAAACAACCTATATTTGATATTTTAAAATGTCATTTCATTAAAATTCACAAACTGTTATGCCCTGCAAATGCACAAATGTTATGCTTAAAAATGCTTCACAGTTTGTGCGGGAGTGAACATTTTACAGTTGATTGAAAAGAGTATAGCTGTTAAGCAGAGAATAAATGTCTATTTAATGTATTATTTAGTATTTATTTACTTGGCTGGCTGTCCTCCTGTAAATTCTGTTAGGTACTGTATATCCCAAGGTGGTATATGTCATCTGTTACTAGTTGGCAGCACAATTTTATTGTTTGATCATGCCTAGGGTATTTTTGAAAAAAGTAAAATAAATTACAGTTCAACCTTTATTAAATAGTGACGATCCTATCTCTGTGGAGGCAACATATATATATATAAAGTGCTGTAGATGAATCTGTAGTTGTAAGTGAAAAGTCTATCTTTTGTCAATTCCCTTAATACACCTGAATCATAGTTCATAAGCTTATCATTGGACTGTCTCAGAGGTAATGGGGAACCACTTTTAAAAGTCACAAAACCTTTTATCAGCAATTAAATGTCAATCAATTTATGAAAAAAAAGTTATTTTTTTCAGTCTTGATTGATGCTTTTGTTTCACTGTGTGATAATCTATGTTAGCTAGAAGATGAACCAATCTGAAAAGTTCAGGTGCTGCTGAACATGGAAGTACCCATTGACAACAGATGTTTAATACCTATCCATTTTCTATCCAAGCCTTGCAAAATTGTTTTTAGTTTTGGTCTTAGTCCCCTATCAGTTTTACCCTCTGTGGTTTTTCTCTCCCTTCACATTCCAAGCTTGCTCTCTAATATTTCTTTTCCACCTCCTCTTCACAAATTTCCTCTCTCACTCAATAGTTCTCCATCCCATGGTTTCTTAGGATAAGCACTAGTGCATACTCAATTTTAGTAGTTTTTATAGTATAGTACAGCATAAATAGTATTTTTATTCCCTGCCCAGGGACTTTTCTCCTGATAAGTCTGGGATTATGCCCAGGGTTCAGAATGTTTATTTCATGTCTTTGCTCCTTGTTTTGCATGAGTGACAAACATCAACACTGCCTCTATTGCCAGGTAGAGCCTCACATTTTTGCCAACATATGCCACTCTTTACCCCCCAGAACTCTCAGTGGTTGGGAACTCAGTCTCAGGAAACACCTCATGGAGAAGGCAATGTAGCCTCAGTTAGATCTGGGCCAGGGTTCCCCTTGTACATCAGTCTCAACAAACAGGCAGCTCCCATCTGAGCACATGCTTCAGATCGGATGCTCTGTCTGTTAAGCCTAAAGAGAAGGCTTCACAGGACAGTAAGGGGCACTGTCACAGACATAAGGATAAGTTATCTATGTCTAAGATTGTCCTGAAGAGACGGGATCCCTCCCCGACCCCATCAAAGTCAGGAGAGCTAGCATACTTAGGTGTTCAGATCTTAGGCCTGACTAAATCATCTAACAAGAAAAGGAGGTATATAAGGATATGGATTTGATGGTTACGACACCAGCTCTGGTGGTAAAAACATGGGATAGATAGCTCCTAGTTACTTCCATCTACTTCAGGAACCGAGGTGGTACCGATGTAGTTCCTGGGAACTACAGGCCAGTCAGCCTCACCTCAGTCCCTGGAAAAATCATGGAGCAGGTCCTCAAAGAATCAATCCTGAAGCACTTAGAGGAGAGGAAAGTGATCAGGAACAGTCAGCATGGATTCACCAAGGGAAGGTCATGCCTGACTAATCTAATCACCTTTTATGATGAGATTACTGGTTCTGTGGATGAAGGGAAAGCAGTGGATGTATTGTTTCTTGACTTTAGCAAAGCTTTTGACACGGTCTCCCACAGCATTCTTGTCAGCAAGTTAAGGAAGTATGGGCCGGATGAATGCACTATAAGGTGGGTAGAAAGCTGGCTAGATTGTCGGGCTCAACGGGTAGTGATCAATGGCTCCATGTCTAGTTGGCAGCCGGTGTCAAGTGGAGTGCCCCAGGGGTCGGTCCTGGGGCCCGTTTTGTTCAATATCTTCATAAATGATCTGGAGGATGGTGTGGATTGCACTCTCAGCAAATTTGCGGATGATACTAAACTGGGAGGAGTGGTAGATACGCTGGAGGGGAGGGATAGGATACAGAAGGACCTAGACAAATTGGAGGATTGGGCCAAAAGAAATCTAATGAGGTTCAATAAGGATAAGTGCAGGGTCCTGCACTTAGGATGGAAGAATCCAATGCACCGCTACAGACTAGGGACCGAATGGCTCGGCAGCAGTTCTGCGGAAAAGGACCTAGGGGTGACAGTGGACGAGAAGCTGGATATGAGTCAGCAGTGTGCCCTTGTTGCCAAGAAGGCCAATGGCATTTTGGGATGTATAAGTAGGGGCATAGCGAGCAGATCGAGGGACGTGATCGTTCCCCTCTATTCGACACTGGTGAGGCCTCATCTGGAGTACTGTGTCCAGTTTTGGGCCCCACACTACAAGAAGGATGTGGATAAATTGGAAAGAGTACAGCGAAGGGCAACAAAAATGATTAGGGGTCTAGAGCACATGACTTATGAGGAGAGGCTGAGGGAGCTGGGATTGTTTAGTCTGCAGAAGAGAAGAATGAGGGGGGATTTGATAGCTGCTTTCAACTACCTGAAAGGGGGTTTCAAAGAGGATGGCTCTAGACTGTTCTCAATGGTAGCAGATGACAGAACGAGGAGTAATGGTCTCAAGTTGCAATGGGGGAGGTTTAGATTGGATATTAGGAAAAAACTTTTTCACTATGAGGGTGGTGAAACACTGGAATGCGTTACCTAGGGAGGTGGTAGAATCTCCTTCCTTAGAGGTTTTTAAGGTCAGGCTTGACAAAGCCCTGGCTAGGATGATTTAACTGGGACTTGGTCCTGCTTTGAGCAGGGGGTTGGACTAGATGACCTTCTGGGGTCCCTTCCAACCCTGATATTCTATGATTCTATGATTCTATGATAGCAATGTAACCCTGGAGGGAGCTGACTACACAGTGACCAAAGAAGTTCTGGCTCCGCCAATAGACTATCCTTGTACTCCGGGACAATCTGAGACATAAATCTCCCCAGAGGACATCTTTGCTCTTCTTTATTTACATTCTCCATTATTATCTGCTCTGTCTATATTCCTGTCACACCCCAGGGCCCCCCCCCCCGGGGTTCCCTGGGGGAGGCAGATCAGAATTGTATATTGCTAATGCTGTTGCAAGCATCACAGGGCAATTTGAGAAGGGTCAAAGGTGTGAGTGAGGAGTGGAAGATTCTTTTGAAGGCTGCAAAAGGCCAAAGGGGGAAGGAGAAAGAGATCAGAGAATGGGTTAACTCAACACTGCAGCTAGCAAGCTCAGTCTGACGATAAGACCAGTCCAAGGTCATGGCTCTAGATGAAAAATTATTTCACCCAGTCACAGCCAGCCATGAGAAAAGGAAAAGTACACTGAACCAGGGCTGCAGAGATGTAAAACACTGGCGAGATGATGAGTTGGGGAGCATAGCTTTGCATCCCTGGAGCTGTTGTGTTTTGTGAAAGGGGAGAAGACCACAGAAAGCCGGTTTGGACTGGCACAAACAGCACCAGGAACAGAGGTCACAGAATGGAACACCCCCAAAGGAGCCCAGGACTTAAAACCCTCCTGAGAGCTGGAGCAATTCAGAGATTGGCAGCAAACCCTGGACGACCCGTGCGCACACGACAGAACTCCCGTCCTCCCCTCCCCCTCTTCTTCTTACATTACACCGTGGCCTGGCCAGCCTCTGGTAGTGCAGGTGTGAGTATGAAAGTGGGTTAGGACTTGGGGCACTAATACTTTCTTCCTTCCTCTGAGTGATGTAGGGAGCACCTATCACTCTCCGCTTTTATTTTATTATTTTATCTATAAAGCTTTAAAACTTAGACACTTGGTATGTTCCACCATCTCCTCCCTTAACAATCCTGTGGCCTCAGCCTGATCACCTGACATTTCAGGCAGATTGGTAACAGAAATCTGTCACATTCTGAAACATTGTTACACTGGAGGAGAAGTCCATCACAAGGAGTTGGAATGGTAACCCCATTCCACCTGCCAACCCTGAAGTGCAGCCATCAGTATCATCAGTCCTGCCAGTGATCAGGGATCTAACCTTCTCTTCTGATGAACTGGAAGTTCTGCAAGAGTCTCTGTGGCAATGAGGAGAGGCAGCCCTGGACAGAAGCCCTAGAAGGTTAGGGTTCCATCATCCAATCAGACATGATTGGCCAAGGGACAGGTCATACCCTATGCCATGGAGTCCCCCTCCACTTATTGGATCCATCTTATTGGCAACATTGAGTCCTGTGGGAGCCATACCCCAGACACCTAGTATCGGTGTACAAATCCTACACTCCATCACCCACCCATATGCACCTGGCCCCTTTGGAAGGGGAAGGTGAGCTGGATTTGACAGTACTGATGGTTCTGGGAGTAATTTCATCATTGTTACTAGGCGAGGCAGTTACTCCATCTTGCCCGTCTCTGCCAGATGACTTTAAACAATGCCCAGAGCTCATGCACAGGATAGCAGCAGAGTTAGAAATCCAGCTGGAGGAAATTCAGGAGCCTCAGTACAGCTTACTGTAGCCCTCTGCAGTCCTCTGGTCCCAGTAGAGAGGCCCTTCCCATCAATGAGGCCATAATGAACCCAGCAAAGACTGTTTTATGCATCCCTGCTTCTTGTGCTCTGTTCCCTCAGAGGGCCAAGAAGCGCTATTTTGTCCCAGCAAAGGGGGCAGAATTCTTGTTCTCTCACCCTCCCTAGTGGTATAGGTGGCTACAGAAGTCCAAGCAACAATACCGAAAGGCAACTCCCTCTGATAATGGACACAAGAGCATTGTCCTTCTGAGAAGAAAGGTTTTCTCTTCCATTTCCCTCTAGTTCATGCTCTCTAATTATCAGGTCCTTTTGGCCAAATATGATTTTGCCAATTATTCTAGATTTCTAGAGTTTAAGGACAAGCTCCCTGAGGAGGATAGATCCCTCTTCCAAGTGGATGAGGGCAAATTGGTCACCAAAACTTCACTCCAAGCCATGGTGGGTGCATCAGATACCTCATCAAAGGGAATGGCTCTAGCCATTATCACGAGAAGAGACTTGTGGTTGCAATGTTCAGGTTTCCCTAGAGAGGTGCATAGTAAAGTTCAAGATCTGCCCTTTGAGTCTAGAAAACTATTCTGCAAGAAAACAGATGAGTCTCTCCATTCTCTCAAAGATTTGAAAACAATGCTTCGCTTGCTAGGCATTTAAATCCCTGCCCCCAAGAGATAGCATCATAGATGAGGATAAAGGGCAAGAACACCTCTTCTGCCCTTTCATCATCAATGTCCTCAGGAGCCACCATGCAGGAGACAGAGAATGTGCGTACCCAGGAACCCAGCCTCTGCAATATCCACCACCACTTTGTACTCTAATCCCCAGGTGAAGACTTTCTGTTGATGGGACTGTTGAGATCCATGTCTTTACTCATGCCTCTTCATTCTCCCAATCAGATGTTTGGAGGCTGCCTTACCCAATTTGTCAAAAACTGGAGGGCCCTAACTACAGACAAATGGGTATTAGAGTTTATCCATGGTGGCTATCTAATCAAGGTTCTGACAACTGCTTCCCATTAAACCCCCTTTCCAGATCCTTTTCAGGGATCATTCTCATGAGGAGATTTTATGACAGGACGTGAACTCCCTGTTCCTCAGAGAAGCCATAAAAAAGGTTCCACCTCAATGCCACAGGAAGGGATTCTAGTCTCCTTACTTCCTGATCCCAAAGAAGAATGGAGGATTGAGGCCAATTCTCAGTCTACATTAGTTAAATTTATCTGAAAACTAATATTCCGCCTGGTATCCTTGGCATCAATAATTCTTTCATTATAAGAGCTCATATGATTCATGGCTCTCAGCATGAAAGATGCATATTTTCATATAGTTATCCATCCAGCCCACAGAAGGTTTCTTGGGTTCCTTTTTCACCAAGACCATTACCAATTCAGAGTCCTCCCTTTTGGTCTGGCCATAGCAGCCAGCATGTTTAGAAAGGTCTTTTCACTGGTGGCTGAGAAGAGAAGGATTTACAGTCTTCCCATTCCTCTACAACTGGCTCCTCTCAAGGAGGTCCAGAGAGCAATTTGTGTTCTGCTCAGCCTTTTATGTTCCTTAGGTGTCTGTATCAACCATGGGTCATGAGGTGCATAGACTTCATAAGGGTGATGTTAGACTTGACTGCAGAAAAAGCATATATCTACCTTTTGAAAGGTTTCAGGCCATAAGCACTCTCATAAATCAGGTCACTATCAGATCAGGACATCAGTCAGATCTTGCCTTTCCCTTCTTGGGCACATGGCTACATGCACACATGTGACACCATTCACCAGGTTACATCTACAATGCCTACAATCCTGGCTTCTCTCTGTGTTCTCACCAGAGAAAGGCACCATAAATGACAAGATAAGAATTACACACCAGGTATTAAGCTCTCCTGTCTTGTGGACAAAACGAGAGAAGGTTCGGGTAAGGATCCCTTTCCTCACACCGACCCAAGGCAACGATCATTACTGATGCCTCCCTCTTGGGTTGGGATGCACACATAAGCAATCATATAAGACAGGGTGACTGGACCCCACAGGAGTCTGGAATGAACTCAGGATGATCCATAAGGCCTGCCATGCCTTCCTCATCCTCAGTCAATCCAAATATGTTCAGATAATGTCGACGTTATGTTATATAACCAACAAGAGGAAAACAAGATCTCTCTCTTTATGCATAGCGCCAGTCACCCTCTTTAAACATCACATAACTCTATCAGCAGCATACTTACCAGAATTGCAAAATTCCCTAGCAGATAGCCTGAGCAGACACTTTTCCATGAATCATGAAGGGGAGATTCATGATTCTGTTCTCAACTATGTTTTTGCTTAATGGGGAGTCTGTCCTGGGACCTATTCTCCTCACAAGCAAACAGGAAGCTTCTTCAATAATAGTCCAGAGCAGCTTTGGACAAAGACTCACTGGGAGATGCCCTCCTGATGTCATGGAAGGATCGCTAGGGATGTGCTTTCACTCCAATTCCTTTGATACCACAGGTTCTACAGAATATCCCAAGACAGAGTTTGAGTCATCCTCATCATGCCCAATTGGCTGAGACAGTTCTGGTTCATGGAGCTGCTGAAGCTCTGAATGAGACTACCCGGGGACATTCCTACTTTGCCAGACCTTCTCATGCAACACAGGGGCAAGAGCACACCCCAGTTGGGGGCCACTGCAACTCAGAGCATGGTATTTGGATGGGCATCAGTTATAGAATGCTCATGTTTCAAAAGAATGCAAACTATCGTTAACCAAAGTTGAAAAGATTCTACAAGAAGCTATTACTTAGCTAAATAAAAGCATTTTTCAGCTTGGGCTCATCAAAGCAATTTGTCCCTCGACTCTGCTGGAATCTCTGATATCTTAGAGTATTGACTTGCCCTTAAGTCTTCGGTTCTTGTGTTCAGTTGCTTGTGAATGCATTTAGCAGCAATCTGCACTTTCCATCCTCTAGTGGATAACCATACAATCTTCACACACCCTGTCACAACTAGGTTTTTGAAGGGGATTCTCAGACCCTTGCTACTGGCAGTAGATTTTGTTCAATTGTTTCTCACTAAGAGTCCCTTTGAGCTGCTTGGCACATGCTCTGTGACCCGTCTGTCTATGAAGGTGATAGCTGATAGCTATAGTGTCAGCTAGAAGAGTTGGTGAACTGGTAGTGGTTATGATGGGCCCACCATATACTACCTTCTGTAAAGAACAAGTCTTAATATGCCCCCACCCCAGATTCATACCCAAGGGAGTTTCTGAGTTTCATGTGAGTCAGATCATCCACTTACCTGTATTTTTTCCTAAACCACATGCCTCGGAAGAGGAGAGAAGATTGCATTCTCTGGACCTCCAGAAGGCTTTGGCCTTTTATCTGCAAAGAATAAAGGAAGTTAGAAAAAGACCTAAACTATTTGTTTTCATAGCAGAGCAATCACGACATCAACTTATATTGGTGCAGAGACTTTCAAAATAGATCTCAGGTTACCCTTTGCTACCAACTAACTGGCACTGCCCTTAACCTTCCCCTTACACCCCCAGAGAAGGGGTAAAGGCTCATTTCACCAGTGGGCCAGCTACTTCATTTGCATCTCTGAGAGACATACCCATACCAAAGATATGTAGGGCATCTACTTGGAGCTTTTTGTATACCTTCACGAGGCATTATGCCCTGGTGCATTTGTCAGCTCTGAAGACAACTGTGGGGAGAGCAGTAATACAATCAGCTATCAGTTCTAAGTCCTCGCACCCACCACCTCTTTGACTACTGCTTGTTAATCTCCCATGTGTGGAATACATTACTCTAAGAAGAAACGGAGGTTACTTATCTTTATCTGGAGGTTCTCTGAGGTGTGTTGTCCTATTTGGATTCCACTACCCACCCTCCACCCCCTTTGTCGCATATTGGTTACACTATGATAAGAAAGGAAAATGGGAGAGGTGTCGGCATGCACTGCCTTTTATGCCCTTCTTTGGGAGCATGAAGAGAGCAACGATGTACTGTGGGACAACAAACACTGCTTACAAGAAATTCTAGACTCAGTCACATGGTGTGCATGAGTATCCCACGAGTGGAATACAGATTGGGACCACACATCTCAAAGAACCTCCAGTTACTGGTAAGTAACTTCCATTTACTTCAGAGGAAAGAAAGACACTCACAACACTAATTTGGTACCATAACTTATTTATTTCTTTAGCAGACTTGCATTTTTCTGAAACTTAAAACCAGACTTTTAAATAAAATTTACCAGTTACAGGTCAGTAACAAACCATTTTTGTTAGCAGATGCCATCCCATGTATTTTAAACTCAACTGCTTAAGTGGACTATTTATTCTATGCAAAACTACAAAAATACATAACATATTCCTCCTCTTCTCTTTCAGAATGGTCTGTTAACATGACTGTTGAACACCAAATTAATCAACTCCATCAAATTCTAATTTGAACAGGGATTATTTCTTCCAAAAGCATGGGCATTACCAGTCATAACTATAAAACCAGACAAAGGGAGGTCTTCTAACATTTACTAAATGACATCTGGGTTCATGGTATTTCAACTAGAACTTTCAGTATAGATTATGGAAATAGTATCACTGCAGCATTAGCTACTGGTTAATACTATTAACTGCCCCAAAATTTCATTAATGCAGAGCTACGGTTGCCAGGATGCCGTGTGCTCCTCTGGAATGTAGAGATCAGCTATACTAAAACTTCCGAAAATCAGAAAATGAAGAGTTAGGTTAGCACAAACTTTTACACTTCTGAAAAGGAACTACAGTTTTAAGGTACTCTTAACTGAAGGCTGAGAAACATTATCCTGACGACTTCATCTTTCCTCTATTTAATTATTGCTAAGTTCTTTAACAATACAATATGCACTTGCCAATTTCACCTTAGAGCACCTTTTAAAATATTGGTTCTTAAACCAGGACTCCTGCCTTCTAGCTCAGTTGCCACCCTTACCTGACAAACAAGTTTTGAGACCCCCAAAAGATATCTGAGGTAAGAAAGGGTGTCCCAAGACTTGTGAAGCAGAGAGAGAAGCTGCTTGGTAGCGAAAGACTGTCTAGGAATGGTTTTGTCATCAAGAGCAAGCCTGTGGATTTTAGAGTGTTATAAGCAATAATAAGCAATGCTCAACCTTAGCTACAGCAGAGATACTGCTCTGCTATAATCAAACCTAATGTTAGGGCCTGCTCCTGACTTCTGTGGGAGTTGAACTCCTGTTGTGAGACTATGAACATGCTCTGAAGATTGCCTGATTGAGCCCAAAGAGACTGTCAACCAATTTTCAGTCTGCTTTAGCATTGAAGGCATTCTAATGTATAAATGAAAATGTAATAATTAGTTACAGAAACTGACATGGTATCATCAGTTGACATAAGGAAAATTTCTCCAGAGTGGAACAATTCTGACCCATGGGAGCTGGATTTAATACTCGTGAGCTTTCAGCTGATTCATCCAAAGAAGGTGTCAAAGCTCCTGATAAAAACTGATCAAAATGTGCCTGCCATGTGTAATTTGTATGTTTATTTTTCACAATACTGGTCTTGACTTAGCTGGCTTCAGTCCCTGAAGCACAGTTATGGACTAGAACTGCTTATTTTGTTTTTGTTTGTTTGTTTGTTTGCAGGTGACTTGCTTCTTCCACTCCTCTCCCTCTTCATGTCATTTTTGCACCATATGTGATTTCTTTAACAGTTTAGTAAGTCAAAACAGATAACACAACCATTGTCTAAACATTAGAAGTACTGGACATGTGTTTGTAGCATTATATTATTTGCTTTGGTAAGATCATAAAAAATTACTTAGGCCTTTATGAATAGACTATCATGCTTGTGAACAGAGCTGGTTGAACTATTCATGGCAAACCATCTACTTAATGAATTTCCCCCTTTTCTGTTTTCCAGTTGTTCATGGGCAGACTTTGATTTTTACAGATTTGTTCATTAATCATAATTGTTTGAATATCTGTCTGTTTCCTGAAAAATGATGAGGCATAGCAGAACATTTTATTTTAATAGCAATTCAGCATGGCAAAAATTGTTTTAAAAAATCTGTTGCATACTTTTAAAATCAGTTGCATTTGTAAAATCAATATTTTATTAGTGTGTAATGGATTACAGAGTTTTTTTATGATTAAAAATGTGTTTCGGGGTAGTTTTACTATCAAAGAGTTGCAGAAAAGCATATTTCCCTTGTGAATATTATACATATCAATCTGAAAAAAAATGCTAGGCGTAATGTATGGACCTGATCTTGCAAACAGTTATGTATGCCCTTAACTTTGGCATATACAGAAATGTTGACAGGATCAGGGACCTTCCCACAAAGGATGCACTTTTTCTTCTTTTTTTAAAAAAAGAGAATATTCTGAAAAAAGTTCAATAGAATGATTGGATTACTGGAGGATACAGTTTTACATAGAACTGGAGTCTCTGTCATTTACTGAGTAATAAATTCCACTAAGCTATTGGTCAGGTAAAAGGAAACAATGTCTAAGCTATGTCAGGGTCCAGCTAAGAGAATGAGAGACCGTTTATAGTTTGGGTGTGTGTGGTATAATTGGATTAAGTAAAAAGTGCTGATGATTTTACCATGTGCATTGTTCACTGTGAAAGACCATAATATACGTACTGTGCTGCAAAATGTGTGCATTGTCTTTTGTGTTGCATCTGTTTGTGTTTGCATAGCTGTACTGTGCTACTGGATTTATCCAGTGATAGAGGTTTGGCTGCTAATGTCATATGTTTGAGTGTGTTGCAGGGGCTCACTATTGTTTTCTGTCTTCTATTTTATGCAGTGCTGCTTTCCTTTACATCCCTGGTCACCATCTCCCACACTCACCCCAGTGCTGCTTCTCTCAGTCTTTCCTGAACAGTACTATCCCTCCATAGTAACTTTCCTCCTAGTCTCTTTTCTCTCCTCCCACCCCAGCCCATACACATGTACTACTCTTCCTGTCCCCCCTCTGATTTCCCCTGCTTGGGCCTTTCTCAGTTCTCCATCTACCCACTGCTATCTCGCCTCACCACCCAGGTCCTCTTTATCCACCACTTTCTGTTGCCTTCCTCCCAGTCCTCTGAGACACAAGGTGGATGAGATAATATCTCTTATTGGACCAACTTCTGTTGATGAGAAAGACAAGCTTTTGAGTTTTCACAGAACAATTCTTGGTTCTGGGAAACTTAGTGTCACTGCTAAATACAGTAAAAGCTGTTTTATCTGGCACTTCGCCAACCAGAAAGCTCTATAAACTGGCATTTCTGATCTTCATAGAAATGCTGGTTTATAGTCTGGTTGGCATGGGGCAGGCAGGGAGTTGGGGCGCGGGAGGGAGTTTGGGTGGGGGAGGGAGCTTGGGGTGCCAAAGCGGGTGCAGAGTGCCAGATCCGGGGGCTACTCACCTCGGGCAGCTCCCTGCAAGCGGCAACCTGTCCCAGTTGGTCCTAGGCAGAGGTGCAACTAGGCAGCTCTGAGTGCTGCCTCTGCCCGCCGGCGCTGCCCCCACAGCTCCTATGGCCAACGGGAGCTGAAGAGCCAGTGCTCGGGGGCGGTGGGGGCAGTGCGCAGAGCCGCCTACTGCACTTCCACCTAGGAGCAGCCAGGACAGGTCGCCGCTTGTGGGGAACCGCCCAAGGTGAGTGGCCCCCGGATTTAGCACCCTGCACCACCTCCTGCACCTCAAGCCCCCTCCCCCACCCAAACTCCCTCGCAGAGTCTGTTCTCCGCACCCCTGCTCGTGCCCCCAGCCCCGTACCCAAACTCCCTCCCTCAGTTAACCAGCATTTTTCACTAACCAGTACCCCCAGTCTTTCAACATGCCAGACAAAACAATTTTTACTGTACAAGGTAAAGAGGTTTTTTAGCATAAGTAGTTAACCCTCCAGTCAGAGGGAGGAAAGATGAAGTGTCTCATGGTCTGTGGGGAGCTAGCTTCTGATTATGAGCTTGGAGAGGTGGGGGGTTGTTTGAAGGGCAGAAGAGGGTATTCAGAAAGATTTCTTACTTGATGTGTACCCCATCCTGAATACTTGTAGTTGTTTGATGATACCCCATCTGGGTTCCAGTGTGGGATGGTAAGTGACAACTAGGGGTGTACAGCCCAGAGAGAGTTTTAGTTTTGTATTGAAGCAGGTTCTTTCAGAGTATTTGGATGGTCTGTTCCATGATTAAATCTACTTTTCTGGTGGAGTTTCCTTGTTTGGTTAAGATGGTTTTGAGTGTGTTAAGGTGTATATCTTAGACTTTCTCCTTGGAGCACATTCTGTGGTTTCTGAGGGTCTGGCTGTAGATAACAGATTGCTTGGTGCGCTTGGGGTGGTTAGATCTGTGAAGGTAGATGTGGTGATCCTTAGGTTTCTTGTATATAGTTATTTGAGGGGTTCTATTGTTAAAGTTGATCATGGTGTCCAGGATGTTGATGCTGGTGTGGACACACCAACTAAAGTGGCACCAGACCCTACAAGAACAACAGGTGCAAAACCTACAGACATATCTCCACTGCTACAATGATTCACACCATCCCCCAAACACACACACAACATACCTTGCAAGATATATGGGTCCTACACATGCCTAGCACAACATGTGGTGTACCTCATCTAGTGCACTAAATGCCCCAATAGCAGCTATGTGGGTGAAACCAGATAATCACTATGTTTTTGAATGAACTCACACAGGGAAATGATAAATGGTAAAAGGCAAAAAATCCCATTTCTTCTGTGGGTGAACACTTTTCACAAAAAGAAAAGGAGTACTTGTGGCACCTTAGAGACTAACAAATTTATTAGAGCATAAGCTTTTGTGAGCTACAGCTCACTTCATCGGATGCATTTGGTGGAAAAAACAGAGGAGAGATTTATATACACACACAGAGAACATGAAACAATGGGTTTATCATACACACTGTAAGGAGAGTGATCACTTAAGATAAGCCATCAACAGCAGCAGGGTGGGGAAAGGAGGAAAACCTTTCATGCTGACAAGCAAGGTAGGTTAATTCCAGCAGTTAACAAGAATATCAGAGGAACAGTGGGGGGTGGGGTGGGAGGGAGAAATACCATGGGGAAATAGTTTTACTTTGTGTAATGACTCATCCATTCCCAGTCTCTATTCAAGCCTAAGTTAATTGTATCCAGTTTGCAAATTAATTCCAATTCAGCAGTCTCTTGTTGGAGTCTGTTTTTGAAGCTTTTTTGTTGAAGGATAGCCACTCTTAGGTCTGTAATCGAGTGACCAGAGAGATTGAAGTGTTCTCCAACTGGTTTTTGAATGTTATAATTCTTGACATCTGATTTGTGTCCATTCATTCTTTTACGTAGAGACTGTCCAGTTTGGCCAATGTACATGGCAGAGGGGCATTGCTGGCACATGATGGCATATATCACATTGGTAGATGCGCAGGTGAACGAGCCTCTGATAGTGTGGCTGATGTGATTAGGCCCACTGATGGTATCCCCTGAATAGATATGTGGACAGAGTTGGCAACGGGCTTTGTTGCAAGGATAGGTTCCTGGGTTAGTGGTTCTGTTGTGTGGTGTGTGGGTCACAAAGCGATCAATCTATATCTCACCTATCAGAACTCATACTCAAAGGAAACCTGCACAACATTTTCAAAAGATGTGCCTGGGAAACTAAATTCATAATGTTTCTGGACACTAAAAAATTATGGACTGAATAGAGACACTGGATTTATGGCTTATTACAACAATCTGTAACCCACTAACAACCCCCCACCCCAGTTGCTTCCCCCTCCAAGGGTTCTGGAAGAATTTTTGTAGTGGTAGTGCTGAGAGCCATTGACCAAACTGTCAACCCTGGAAATAATGGAAAGGACTTCAAGCCAGGGGTATGGCAGCACTGCCTGCAGCCCTTGTTCCAGCATCTATGTCCCCCTCACCTTCCTTTCCTCCCTGTGATTGGAGGGGTTTTAACAGGTCACCTCACCTTGAATCGGAATGCATCTGATGAAGTGAGCTGTAGCTCACGAAAGCTTATGCTCAAATAAATTTGTTAGTCTCTAAGGTGCCACAAGTCCTCATTTTCTTTTTGCGAATACAGACTAACACGGCTGCTACTCTGAAACCTGTCACCTTGAATGGTTCCTTGAAATATGTGTTAACTACTTGTTCTAAATAATCTGGTCTACTTTGTAATTAGCTGTGACAGTCTGAGTAAGGTTCCCAGACATGATGAAGAGCTTTATGTAAGCTTGGAAGCTTCTCTCTCTCTCACCAACAAAAGTTGGTCAAAAAATATATTATCTCACCCTCCTTGTCTCTCTTATATCCTGGGACTGACTTGGCTATGACATCCCAGTCCTCTAGTCATGGGCATTGGGTAAAATAGGCCAGGAGAGGCTTTGCCTTCCCCAGTGCTGCTGCGGGCCGCCGGACCCCCAGTTGTGGGCGGGGAAGTTTTTGCTTTATTATGCCCCGTGCAGGTTCTGGCTCCTCTGCCTCCTCTGCCACCCTGGAATCTGCATGGAGCATATCAAATGCATCCTCTAACACAGGGGCGGGCAAACGTTTTGGCCCGAGGGCCACATCGGGGTTGCAAAATTGCATGGAGGGCCAGGTAGGGAAGTCTGTGCCTCCCCAAACAGCCTGGCCCCCGCCCCCTATCTGCCCCGACCCCTATCCACACCCCCACCCCCAACAGGGCCCCTGGAACTTCCACACCTATCCAACCCCCTCCTGACCTCCCCCAGAACCTCCGCCCCATCCAACTGCTCCCTGTTCCCTGACTTCCTTGCCTCCTATCCACACCCCCGCCCTTTGACAGCCCCCCTGGGACCCTACCCCTTATCCAACCCCCCCTACTCCCTGTCCCCTGACTGCCCCCAGGGACCCTTTGCCCCTTATCCACACACCCGCTCCCCACCCCTTTACCGTGCTGCTCAGAGTAGCAGGAGCTCGCAGCCCTGCCGCCTGTGCTGAGGCTTTGGGGGGACAGCGGGGAAGGGGCCAGGGGCTAGCCTCCCCAGCCAGGAGCTCAGGGGCTGGGCAGGATGGTCCTGCAGGCCGGATGTGGCCTGCGGGCTGCAGTTTGCCCACCTTTGCTCTAACAGATGCTTCCCTGGGCAGGTTGGGTCTGGGGAGGGGAGGAATGGTGTGGCTGCACGTAGCCCTGGGCTCCTTCGGGCTGGGGGAGGGAGGCTCAGGGCTTCAACCAGCCCGGGGCTCCTTGAGTGGAGGGATGGCTCGGGCTCAGGGCTTTGGCTGGCCTGGTGCTCCTGGGGCCAGGGGAAGGGGGCCTTTAGGCAGGGTGGGGCTTGTGGCTCTCGCCGTGGGGAGGGCGCAGGCGGAAGGGGCTAGCCAGGAGCTAGCCTCCCCAAAGGGGGGCTCACCCGCTGCCCAAGCCTCTAGTCAGTCCCATCCCAAATCTCTCTCTCTTTCTCTCCCTCCCTCTCTCATTAACTGCTGTCTTCCCCTAGTAGCCCCATCCTCTCCCTCTACTTAATGTTCTTCCTATGTAAGGACTCTCACCATTTCTTTAACCACAGTGTTCTGTGTGTAAAGGAAAGAATATCTCGCTGGTTTCCATGCTGCTCCAAAGCCCTGACCATAAAAAAAAAAAGAGTGAAGATTTATACCTCTTGCACCCCTCCCTGCTGCCTCTCAAGAAAGGGATTGATTTTCTCTCGAGTCCTTTTTGCTGGCCTTTATGCTGACTTTGTGGGAGTGAAGTACATTTCTGCTCTGCATCATGATTGCTTCACATCCCACTATCTATGGAAGATAGGAGTGCAATTTCAGTTACACTATTACTGGGGGAGGCCAACACACCTCACCTCACGCATTGGGGTTTTGGTTTTTTTAATTCTCCTATGTATTTTAACTGCTAATGTCATATTCCTGGAGTTTTAAATGTGGTGATTCTAGATGTGATGCTGAATTTCCATGGCTCTGATGGGTGGGGACAGGGGAGAGATAGAGAGAGAGAGAGAGAGAGACAATGAAAAGCAAACAGATACTGGATTGTTGCTGTGTCAGAAAACATATCAGAGAAACTATAAAAAGAAAGTGGTTCATAAGGGTAATAGGTTGGATTCATTTTGAAACATTTTATCATTTTTCTGCTATGGGATTTCACATCTGAATGTATTATAAATATTCTATATACTCTGTATCAGTGTTTCTCAGATTGGGGATCCTGATCCAAAAAGGGGTCCCGAGACTATTGTGTGTGGGGGGGTGAGATGGTATGGTATTGCTCTGAGTACTTCTGAGCTGCTGCTGGTGAGGGCCTTCAGAGCTGGGCAGCCGGAGAGTGGTGGCTGCTGGCTGGGTGCCCAGCTCTGAAGGCAGCACCACCACCACAGCAGTGCAGAAATAAGAGTGAGTGGTATGGTATTACTGTACCCCCCCATCCAATTCCCCCTCCCCCAAGCAGTGTCCTCAATTTGGGAACTTGAAATATGGTCACCCTACTTTACACTTCTGAAAGTGCCTTTGACTGCAGGGATTTCATAGAATCATAGAATATCAGGGTTGGAAGGGACCTCAGGAGGTCATCTAGTCCAATCCCCCAATTTTTGCCTCAGATCCCTAAATAGCCTCCTCAAAGATTGAACTCACAACCCTGGGTTTAGCAGGCCAATGCTCAAACCACTGAGCTATCCCTCCCCCCAATATTGATTACATTCTTCATTTAGTGCTCCTATGAGTATGTACAGTAATTTGCTATCCCTTTTGAGGGGGTAATGACAGCCAGAAATATTTTCAAAGGGGGACCAGCAAAAATAAAAGGTTTGAGAACCCCTGCTGTATATATTCTCATGTCAGAATATGCTATAAAATAACTATTGGTGCTGCCATAAATTTAGCACATGATCCAAATCTCACTGGAGATACTGACTTTAATGGGTTTTGGATTGCAATCCTAGTCCCAAATCCTGCACATATATAAGGTGGTTTTTTAATATATATAACTTTACTTGTGTGTAAAGTTATTCACAATCCTAAGTATTTGCAGGGTTGGGGCCTCAGATTTGTAATTTCTGATAAAGTTGTAAACTAATGTACGTTGGGTGTTATTAAACAAATTTCACTACTGTTTTTTTCCATCTAGATTGACACGTGCAGGTTTATGTTACCACTATCCATGTAAGTGTGTTTGTAACAGTGCAATGGGGGAAAGGGGGATGATACATGGCTACTGGGAGCTGCGGGCGGCCGTGCCTGTGGACAGTCAAGGTAAAGAAACTGTCTCGTGGCACACCAGCGGATTACCGTGACACCACTGCTCTATATGCTTACAGCTTAAACATGCAAACAGAATATAGGCAACTGAGATGTAATTTTCCCTAAAGAGAGATTTTCAATCAAGCGAATATCTTTTTCCAGATTAAAGTAATATCTAAAATGTTCTCTGGCATCTTTTTCTCAGCACTCTCTTCTAGGATTTGGCTCCACCAAGATATGTATTTATTTCCTGATTCAAGTCTGTTCTCTGGGTGGATGGCTCTTGCCCAGAGAACAGACTCCTCTTTCTGCAGAATGCATGTCTTTTCACACAGAGAGGTTATTTCTCTCCTTTTTCATTTTCAGCCTTATAAGAAAAATGTAATCAGCATTACAAGGCCACACAAACAGAGCACTTTCAAACAGATAAATCTTCATTCAAGTTTTAGATTTAAGCTGAAAATATGGTAAGTGCTTTGTTAGAAATTAATTTTGTCTATGGCATTTCTGAACATAAGGAACCATCAGCCTGCTCACAGGTACTGTACCAATATTTTTTTCTCCATTCTAATAAGTAACCTCTCCTAGAAGTCTAGTATCAAAACAAGATGCCAAAATCTTATAGAACAATGGATTATTCATTTTTTTTCTCACGCCACGCTCTTCTGTTGATTCGGGATGTTCCAGGATAAATTGTCAGATACTGGGATACAGTATATTATCAATTTGCTGCAATGGGGATGTATATGATTACCACCCTAGTGTTAATGGGAAGTACATGTGTAAAATCCACTATGTGTAAAGCAAACACTATTTTATGTATAACACATTTTAGATGGGTAATTCAATCCAATCCAATTCCTCACACCACAGCATCCAAAATCTACAAAAAATGTAGTTCACAAAAAAACATGATTCAAGAGAAATGCTGTTGCTAGAAAAAGAAAGGTACCTTTGCCTTGAAAGAAATTTTAATTCCTTTTCATTCCACTTTAACCTGAATGCATCATTCTGAAAGCTTTCAAAAATAGAAGCATCATTAATATACTGTGGAATGCCCCATGTCCCACATTCTACATGTTTACTAATGTTTCAAATGTAGGTGCCTAAAATTGTTGGATTAGGATCAAGATTTTCAAAGATCAGAGGAGCATGCCTCAAGTTAGTTCCCACTTATGTCATTGCTAGGTGATCATCTCTCAGAAACCAGCAATGAAATTGTTGGCCCAAAGAAGTCCATATACATTTTCCCATTGATTTTAGTGGTACCATAATTACAACCTAGATTCCTTTTTAGGTGCCAAAATATGGATTTAGTACTCTAACTTTAGACTCTTATTTCTTTTCAAAATGTTGGTCAAGGTACTTTACTTTAGGCACCAATTTAGAAGAAAAAATGCCTTCTGTGCATTAATAGATGTAAATGTTTTATTTGTATCCAGTCAAATGCTGCAAAATTTCTGAGGAGGGGAGGGGAATTTTTCCTCAGTGTGATACTGGCACAAGGCCAAACTGTGCTGGTTTGAATATGAAATGTAAAACATTTTGCATAGCACAAGCTGTTTACAGTCCGGGGCATGAAATTTAAAAACAACACAACTAGATTGTTTTCAATTAGATCTTTTGAAAAAAAAGTTAAGTGTCATTTACAAATTAAGCTTCCAAATGGAATTTCTGTATTACTCTGTGTGCATCACTTCAGAATTCTGGTGCTTCATTTGATTTTTCAAAGATTCAGAGATTTAAGGCCAAAGAGGACTACTGTGATTGCCTAATGCAGGGGTGGGAAACCCTTTTTTTTTTGTGTCAGGGGCCATTGACCCACCAAAAAAATCAATGGCGGGCCACACACATTCAACTCGCCTGGCCGGGGCACGAAGGCTCGGAGCTTTCCCCCGCGGCAGGGTGAGCCAGTGCTCACAATTACAGCCCCGTGGGTGGAAAGCCTCGACCCTCTTTGTGCACACCCCCCCCCACACACCCCTGTGGGTCTGGAGCCACAAACACTGGCTCATCCCACCATGTGGGAGAAGCCCCAAATCTCAGTGTCCACCGCCCACCCAGCGGGTGAGTTGAACATGTGTGGCCCTCGGTCTGGATGAAAATGATCAAGGGGCCAGATCCAGTCCACGGGCCATAGGTTCCCCACCCCTGGTCTAATGCATGCATAACATGGGCCATAAACCTTTCTGAATTAATTCCAGTTTAACAAGATCATATCTTTTACAAAAATGTCTGATCTTGATTGGAAAAGTTGAAAAAGTCATTCCAATGGCTAATTACTGTTACTGGTGAAAGTGTGTGCTTTATTTTGAATTTGAATTTGCCTAGCTTCAACTTCCAGCCATTGGTTCTTTTATACCTATGCTCTCCTAGATTGAAGACCCCTGCATTATTAAATTATGTTGTCCATGTAGCTATATGTAGACTCAAATCATGTTACTCTCTAACCTTCTTTTTGATTAACTAAATAGGATGAGCTCTTTTAATTTTTCCTGTAAGGCATGTTTTCCAAGCCTTTAATCATTCTCGTGGCTCTTCTCTGAACCCACTCAAATTTATCAACATCCTTCTTGATATGTGAACACCGGAACTAGATGCAGAACACAACAGTGGTTTCACCAATGTCAAAATCAAAGGTAATATAACCTCCCTATTCCTACTTGAGATTCCCCTTTCTATCATAGAATCATAGAAGATTAGGGTGGAAAAGACCTCAAGAGGTCATCTAGTCCAATCCCCTGCTCAAAGCAGGACCAACACCAACTAAATCATCCCAGACAGGGTTTTGTCAAGCCAGGTCTTAAACACCTCTAAGGATGGAGATTCCACCACCTCCCAAAGTAACCCATTCCAGTGCTTCACCACCTCCTCATGATATAGTGTTTCCTATTATCCAACCTAGACCTCCCCGCACTGCAACTTGAGACCATTGCTCCTTGTTCTGTCATCTGCCACCACTAAGAACGGCCGAGCTCCATCCTCTTTGGAATTCCCCCATTCAGGGGAAGGTTGCTATCAAATCCCCCCTCACTCTTCTCTTCTGCAGACTAAACAAGCCAGTTCCCTCAGCCTCTCCTCGTAAGTCATGTGCCCCAGCCCCCTAATCATTTTCATTGCCCTCTGCTGGAGTATCTCCAATTTGTCCACATCCTTTCTGTAATGGAGGGCCCAAAATTGGACACAATACTCCATATGTGGCCTCACCAGTGCCGAATAGAGGGGAGTAATCATTTCTCTCGATCTGCTGGCAATGCTCCTACTAATGCAGCCCAATATGCCATTAGCCTTTTTAGCAATAAGGGCAGACTGCTAACTCATATCCAGCTTTTCATCCACTGTAAACCCCAGGTCCTTTTCTGAAGAACTGCTGCTCAGCCAGTCGGTCCCCAGCCTGTAGCAGTGCATGGGATTCTTCCGTCCTAAGTGCAGGACTCTGCACTTGTCTTTGTTGAACCTCATCAGATTTCTTTTGGCCCAATACTCCAATTTGTCTAGGTCACTCTGGACCCTAGCCCTCCCCTCCCGCATATCTTCCCCCAGGTTAGTGTCATCTGGGGTGACATCTATCCAATCATCCAGATCATTAATAAAAATGTTGAACAAAATCGGCCCTAGGACTGACCCCTGGGGCACTCCACTTGATACCGGCTGCTAACTAGACATAGAGCCATTGATCACTACTCAATGAGCCCAACAATCTAGCCAGCTTTCTATCCACACTATAGTCCATTCATCCAATCCATGCTTTTTTAACTTGTTGGCAAGAATACTGTGGGAGACTGTATCAAATGTTTTGCTAATGTCAAGATATATCACGTCAACTGCTTTCCCCATATCCACAAAGCCAGTTATCTCATCATAGAAGGCAATCAGGTTGATCAGGCATGACTTGCCCTTGGTGAATCCATGTTGACTGTTCCTGATTACCTTCCTCTCCTCTAAGTGCTTCAAAATTGTTTCCTTGAGTACCTGCTCCATGATTTTCCCAGGGACTGGGGTGAGGCTGACCAGTCTGTAGTTCCCTGGGTTCTCCTTCTTCCCTTTTTTAAAGATGGGTATCCAAAGATAGTCTTAGCCATTTTGGCCACAGTGTTGCTCTGGGAGTTCATGTTCAACCGATTCTCTGCTATGACCCCCAAGTGTAACTTGCCAGATTGGTTCCCTATCCTGAATTATGGCTGATATTCTTTGTTCCTAAATATATGATCTTACGATTTGGCCATATTGAAATGTATATTGTTTGCTTGCACCCATCTTAACAAGCTATCCAGATCTCTCCATATCAGTAACCTGTCTTTTTCATTAGAAACATCGAATATTAGGGTTGGAAGAGACCTCAGGAAGTCATCTAGTCCAATCCCCTGCTCAAAGCAGGACCAACACCAACTAAATCATCCCAGGCAGGGCTTTGTAGTTACCTAGGTAACATTATTTATCACTTCCCCAATTTGTGTGTCAGCTGAAAAGTTAATCAACAATTTTATTTTCTTCCATGTCATTGATGAAAAAGTCAAATAGTGCAGGACCAAGAATTGATCCCTACAGGACTAAAGATGGGGGAAAGTTTTCAGGTAAATATTTGCTGAAAAATGCAGTTTGGGCCAATGGAACCTATTCAAAAATTTGACATGAACTCCCATATAGTTTCACAATCCCCTTCCCTAATTTTTTCAGGCTTGATTCACCATGGGGATTAGGCACCTTTTTCAAAATAGAAGAGTGAAGCAGATGGTTATGCTACCATGCCCCTTATATATTCTTGTTTTGGGGCATAAAGCACTCACGTGGGTTCAAGTCCTCACTCTGCCTGAGTATGAGCAGGGTTTGGAAGTTGATTCTCCCACAGAACAGGTGAATGCCTAACAACTGAACTATGGGATATTTTGGGGTAAGTCTCCCTCAGTCTCTCCTGTTGAAGCTGTTCCACTTCATATATCTAAATAAATATTCATTGGGCCAGAAATAGAATCTGAGAATGACTCTCTAGCCTGGTGGTTAGGACACTCAGCAGGGAGGAGAGATACCCAGGTCCCGTCCCCCTGCTCCAATAACTATTTAATTAGTTATACACAATGGAACATCTTCAACAGGAGAGATTTAAAGAAATCTAGCCCAGAATACTCTCTAGTCCAATCAGTGGTTTGGGCACACACTGGAGATGTAAGAGACCTGGATTCAAGTCCCTCCTCTGCATAAGTTGGAGTGAAGGTTTGACTCTGTATTTCCTGTATCCTGGGGGTTTTGATTGAAGGAGGGGCACCTCCTCCTCCTCTTTAATTTTGTGAATAGCATTTCCAAACTTCCTTTGCTTTACTACTGCTACTACTACTACTAATAAAATAATAATAATTTGACCCCAAATGAACTTTTTTCTTTGTTTCATTCAGAAAACAGGAAAAGAAATTAAGTCAATCGAAACAAAATGGTTTTTGATCAGCCAGTGAAGCAAAAAAATCGATTATTCAGAGAGTTCTATATAGGAGTTGACTAAAAAATACACCCATTTGATGATGAGTCCTATTTAATTACATTTTGAATCCTAACCATTGGCTAGTTTTTAAATAATTTAATAAGTGCTGTGATGATTTTGCTTTGTTCTAGTTTCCTAATCAAAATATCATGCAGACAAGTCAAACGATTTATAGAAGTCTAAGTATATTCCATTAGTACTATTACTTTTATAGCCAACAAAACTTGTAATGTCATCGTCGTCATCATCACCCCCCCCCACAAATTGTTAGACAAGATCTATTTTCCATAAACAATGCTGATTGCCATTAATTATATTACCCTCCTTTAATTTTTATTGAATCCTGTATCAGTTGTTCCATTATTTTGCATGAGATCAATGTTAGATTGATCAATGCAGTTACCTGGGTAACTATATTTATGTGAATGGCTAGGACTTGTATAGACCAGGACTTAAGAATGTATTGAGTGTAAACTTGTCGTAGATCACACCCCATACACTGGGGGAAGAGGAGAATTAAGATGATCAACATATTTTATTTGATACCTTTTTGGGAGAATTTTTTAAAGTACATTGTACATTTTTTTAATTAAATGAATTTTTTAATTTTAAACATTTCCTCTTTCTGCTCCCTCCCCCTTTTCAGTGGCAAAATTAACCTTTTTGTTGATTTCTGGGTGCTGTGTTGTAAAAAATTGGATTGAATTAGTCACCCAGAGTGTGTATACACATAAGTCTCTGCTCTACACATAGAAGATTTACACATGTACTTCCCATTAACTGTAGCATGTTGAATGTATCTATCCCCATTGCAGCAAGATGGAATATATTGTATTCCAATATCTGATAACTGAGGTATTCACCCTGCTACATCCAACATCAACAAAACAGCTTGACATGAGAAAAACAAACAAAGGACAAAAAGGGGGAAAGGGAGGGGAAAACAGAAAACTGATATAAACATGGCAATTATTTTTAGAAAATATTAGAGAAACCAAACATTTTTAGTAAAAAAAAAGTCATGTTTTTTTAGAATGAGAAAAATTAAATAAAATGATTTTTGGGGTGGGGGGGACTCGTATTTTTTAAACAGCTCTACAAAGATATATTTGTGATGCTATGATGTACTCACTAAGACCCAGTGGGAACCAGGGCAGCAAATCCTACTGGTCTGTTGCTTACCACTGTCTTAGTGCACCATAGACCTGTGCATGCATGACATTCAACACCTGACTGACATCTGTGGCTTTTTTCCCACATTAGGTTATACACACAGGGTAAAATCAGGCTCTGTTGAAGTCAATGGGAGGCCTGCCGTAGACTTTATTAGGGCCAGAATTTCACCGTAGTACTTTGGGGACATTCCTACTAAGAACTATTGTTGCGGCTTGCTGTGCAAAAGGGAATGCACCAAAAATATAGCACATACCAGTGGAAGTTTCATTGATATGGCTTTCGGAATTGTGGGAGAGCATGTTGTCGCTGAGATAGTGCAACTCAAGACACAGACAGGACTTGAACTTATATAATAGTTTTATGTCTCATGTCTTGTACAATGAACAAGCATTTGCCACCTGCAGTACTTAACAAAAATCTTTCTGGTGACCCAAGCCAGATTCACTTGGACAGTGAAACTATTTTATGGATGCTTTGCATTGCCAGAGCAGCACAAAGCATCTGGAGCATATTGGTGAATTGGGCCTTGAATTTTTCATTTAGCAAGCACTCTGTGGACAGTACTGGTTATATTACACTCGGACACACAAATAGCCTTGGCCTGTACTGTATATGTATCAATAAACCTACAATACTTTGCTGATCCTATTTAACTCACATGGATCAACCTGCAAGACTTTTCGTTCTGGAGTTTTAGCCATTCATTTTCATACACTGTTCCATACTTTAACAAAGTAACTGGACTCTAGACTAGCTAGAAGATATTTTACCAGGTGAGCTGCCTGGAGTCCAATAATCTGAACCAGGAATATATGTTGGCACACTGAAGAGCTATGTCACAAGAACCTGGAGTCACACAATGCAAATAATAGGCATCTAGTTTAAAATAAATGTAAAGATGTACTTCTTCACACAACACATAGTCAACCAGTGAAACTCATTGCTGAAGGCCAAAAGTGTTCTGAAGGCCAAAAGTATAACTAGGTCCATAAAAGAATTAGATAAGTTTCTGGAGGATAGGTCCCTCAATAGCTATTAGACAAGATAGTCAGGGATGCAACTCCATGCTCTGGGTGTCCCTAAACCTCTGACAGTCAGAAGCTGGACTGGACAGGGGATGAGTCACTTGATAATTGCCCTGTTCTGTTCATTCCCTCTGAAGTATCTGACGTTGGCCACTGTCTGAAGTGGGCAGTAGCTCACGAAAGCTTATGCTCTAATAAATTTGTTAGTCTCTAAGGTGCCACAAATCCCCCTTTTCTTTTTGCAGATTCAGACTAACCACGGCTGCTACTCTGAAACCTGTTGGAAGACAGGATACTGGGCTAGATGGGCTACTGGTCTGACCCAGGATGGTTGTTCTTATGACCTGAAGCAAAAAGGTTATATTGCTCTTTGGCCATAGTATGGTCCTTGGCCATACCCTGTCAGATGGTAGTGACCATCAGATGGCGTACAGTGTGATTTACCCAGACTGTTTCACCCTGTTGTAACTATCTCAGTTGATCCCTGACAATGGACAATACCAAGAAAGGTGAGGCTGGTCTTATTGCATCTTATAATTGTGAACTATGGACTGCTGAGAAAGTTTTCCTTCTCTTTTGGTCTGATGTGATTTATTCTGAATGTGCTGATGCAGTGCCCAGAGAAGCTTGGCAGAAAGGGGAGATAGTTTTTAAATAATAGTGCTATTAACAGTAGCCTTGAATCATAAAGCTTGGATACTGTTTGAACTTAACTTAATCATTTTGAAGCTATGGAGCCCATCCCTATCATTTACTAATCTAGCTAGTTAGTCATTGATTTGATCTGTGCTGTTTTGAAAAATATACTTCAGGTATTTAGTTCTGAATATATTTTAGTTGATTTTGTGCATAACTGGCTGATAAGGTTACATAATATACTAATCATAGGGTTAAGCAATTGGCACAGCTAACTGCTGAAATATAGTATATAGTATTAACCTATTGATCTTTAAACTTTCCAAATCCCACATTGAAAGAGATACTTTAATAATCAATTTGCATCATTTATTACAGAGAATTTGCTTCATATGGAGTTTGCTTCTTATTTTGTATTTATTACACTGACACAGAGCAATATTCTCTTGACACATAACTAGGCAATTTCTTCTTCACTCATTAAGAATGGTTGATATTTATACTAAAGGTCATAGCATCGGGACTGTCAGTCTCCATGTTGTTATTGTTGCCACTTTGCTGAACTGTAGTAGATATGGGGGCTTTGCAATGGGGGGGAGGGCTTTACTTCAATTTCCCATTGTGGGGGAACAAAAAAAGAAATGATGTCAGCAACTCTTTATCACAGGGTCCTTTCTAGAGTAACTTGTTCATAAAACATTCACAAGTCCTGTTTACCTTGAACAAAGATGGCCAAAACAACTCCTGGGTAACTCCATTTGCAGAAATTTCACACTTGATGCCATTGGGTCAAGCATTGCTGCCAATAAATAGCTGCCTTCCCTGTCACCCTTGAAGGCTCTCTTTTTGCTTTATTAGCACACTGACTATGTCCTTTACTTTTCACCTAGGAAATGCTTTAAGTTTCCCCACTAGCCTTTGACCACATAGAGCTTGTGTTACAAAACTTAATCAAGGCAGACCTGTGGTTAACTCTTCTTTTATGCAGCTGCTTTTCAACACAAAGTAAACTCAGATAATGTACACTAGAGCCAGGTCCTCTGCTAGATCCCATCCCTTACTGACCACTCAAGTAAGACTGCTTTAGCCAGACCACATCGGATTCCTTCAGCTAGGCCTTCTGTGTGTAGTCCTGTCTATGGAGAGTTTAATATTGAATATTTATTGTAATACATTTGATTATCACCTTTTTCAAAATATGATTTTAATCTGCTTATAATTGAATAAGCAACTGAAGACACATAGCAAATGAACTAATGATCTTGATGCTTGCACAGATCAAAAATGAAGCCAATTCAAAGCCAGCATCTGCTCTGTTGTTTAGAGAAAAATTAAGATTTGTTTTAGTCTAATGTGATTCTAAACACAGGATAGATTTAGGTCCCAATCATTCAATGAGCTCTACAGGTAGAATCTTGCCCACAGACAATGCTCATTCCAGAACCGGCGCCTTACTTGGTAAAAATGAGAAGGAAAAAAACATGTATGCAGTGTTGTTGTAGCCATGTCAGTCCCAGGATAAACCCACATTCCTTTATCTAGAACAGACCTCTTTATCACCTTTATTAGGCTAGGCTGTCTTTGTCTTAAACATGTCTTAGTAACTTTATAACAAGGGAATTCATAACTTCACATAGAAGGATAACACATGCATTTTACAATGATATTAATGACCAGCATGTTATTTGTTTTTGTATGATACCTCACAAAGCATAGTTTGGACAAATATTGCAGCTGTATGTAAGGCGTGAATATGGGGTGGGGGAAGGGAGGTTCCTAGGGTCACAACCTTTACAGCTTGGATGATGACACAGCATTTCTAAGAAGATGTTGAACACAGCAAATACTGGATGTGATTGCAGGCCCATTTAACAATGTGTCATTCAAGCATTCTGGTAAGTGGCTTTCCACTCCAGGTATTATTGTGGAGAAAGATCCTGGTGTGAAGGAGAGACACTTAATGTTTTATGCACCCTTGCTGTGCTCAATATCATGTCTCCTCACTCAGATAGCACAGATAATTAATAATTATGGTGTATTGAAAACTGTAATTGTGGTAAGCAGCTTTGTATTTCTTCCCAGTACACTCCATTTTCAATAGGTTTAGTTTTAAGGTAGACATTTTAAGGCATGCAAGTGTATGTCCAAGGGCTGCATGGTTTTAGTCTCCTTTTTCAGTCATTCAGCACATCCATAATGAGTGATGAAGCAAAAATTCAGGAATAAAATCACTCTTATAAGAAGTGTTTTTGTGTGTGTTTGAACATCAAACATTAATGTATGGCAGTAATTGCTTATGACATTGTAACATTGATGGACAAACCTCAAAAGATCAGTTTAGAGAAGCACCCAGACATCCATGTGCTTGATTGAAATTTTCTAAATTCTTGACCACGTCAGCCTTTTCTGCATAATTACTAACAATGTTACCATCTCCATCTCGTAATGGAATTATACCATTGCTATGGTTTCTTTGTTCCTAGTATACTTTTAAACTCCCTAATTCTTCTTATCCGTAGCCTTCTCAGCCATGGATTTTTCCCTTATGTCTTTAAGAACATGAGAATGGCCGTACTAGGTCAGACCAAAAGGTCCATCTAGCCCAGTATCCTGTCTTCCAACAGTGGCCAATACCAGGTACCTCAGAGGGAATGAACAGAACAGGTAATCATCAATTGATCCATCCCCTATGGCCCATTCCCAACTTCTGGCAAACAGAGGCTAGGGACACCATCTCTGCCCATCCTGGCTAATAGCCATTGGTGGACCTATCTTCCATGAATTTATTTAGTTCTTTTTGAACCCTGTTATAGTCTTGAGTAATTTAGCTGCCTTTGCAATTTTCTACTCTATAACTTCTAATTTATATTGATTGCTATTTCCCCTTTTTCTGTTTGTTATATGTTGCTTTTTTATTTCTAATTTGTGACTTCCCTTTGCCACTGAACAGGATGGGCTCTGAGCCAAATGTACTTTCTTGATTGTGCAATTGTGGCTTTTTTGGCCTCCTAAGCTAGAAATCTTATCTCAAAAGAATAGTTTCTTTATCTCCAAGATTTCCTGTATTTTCTGGCCCTGATTTCCCCCAGCACTGCTTTTTTTAATGTTTCAGCCTGTGAAGCAGCTGCTTCCTTATATATAATGAACCCTGAAGGCTGTAATTCCAGTAAGGCATCTCAAAGAGTACCAAGTCAGCTGAGCCATTTGAAAGTCAAGATCTGGAGTCTGCAATTTTTTGCTCACAAGGTTAATTTTTTTTACCAAAACAAGAAATGAAAACTCTGAAATCTTTGTTTGTAAGCTATCATCCGCCAACCTAAGTTCTGGCATAAGATTGCGTGAAGTCTTGATCTCGCGTAAAATGTCAGGTACACAGTCAACCTGATTTTGTAGCAGATAGATTGACCATCCTGTTGTTCTTTGGCATTTTAATGTAATGCTAATATGCTTTTTCAATGCATCCCAACAAGAAGTAGAAGTGGAAAACAGGGTATACAATCTTTGAACACTTCCAAAAAATAGAACAACTTGGGGAACAACCATTGCAATAGTTTCTTCAACAAGATTCAGTGAATGGGTAACACATGGGATGAAAGACCCATACTGATTTACTTGCTGAATTTGATTTTGAACACCTTTGGATGCGGCAGCCATGTTAGCTTCATTGTCATAGCTTAATCCCCTCCAATCAGCAAGATCTAAATTGTCTTTTGTCAGGTTCTCTAAAATATCTTCTGTAATATCCTTTCTTGTTTTGGTATGGATATAAATGAAATTTACAAAGCACTAAATGGGGCCCTGAATACACCATCTGGGACTTCAAGCTGTCCTGCAGTGGCTAAAGAGCATGAGTAAACGGTTAAGAACCAGGGCACAACCCCCAAATTGGTTGTGAGTTCTATACTTAGATTTCACCAACCAATTAACACGTCCAAACTCCTCAGGGCTCATAACACCCTAATCATAGAGTCACAGACAGTCCCCTTGGGTAGTCTGTCTTGCCACCAAAGTAAGCTTATGTCATAAATATAAAGGGAAGGGTAAACACCTTTAAAATCCTTCCTGGCCAGAGGAAAAACCCTTTCACCTGTAAAGGGTTAAGAAGCTAGGATAAACTCGCTGGCACTTGACCAAAATGACCAATGAGGAGACACGATACTTTCAAAGCTGGAGGGGGGGAGAAACAAAGTTTCTCTTGGTCTGTGTGTTGCTTTTGCCGGGACTAGAGCAGGAATGCAGGTCAGAACTCCTGTAAAGGGCTAATATGCAATCTGGTTAGATATGCGTTAGATTCTGTTTTGTTTAAATGGCTGATAAAATAAGTTGTGCTGAATAGAGTGTATATTCCTGTTTTTGTGTCTTTTTGTAACTTAAGGTTTTGCTTAGAGGGATTGTCATAAATATAAAGGGAAGGGTAAACACCTTTAAAACCCCTCCTGGCCAGAGGAAAAACCCTTGCCCCTGTAAAGGGTTAAGAATCTAGGATAACCTCTCTGGCACCTGACCAAAATGACCAATGAGGAGATAAGATACTTTCAAAAGCTGGAGGGAGGGAGAAACAAAGGGTCTGTGTCTGTCTGGGTGATGCTTTTGCTGGGGACAGAACTGAAATGGAGTCTTAGAATTCAGTAAGTAATCTAGCTAGATATGCATTAGATTATGATTTCTTTAAATGGCTGAGAAATAAGCTGTGCTGAATAGAATGGATATTCCTGTCTTAGTGTCTTTTTGTAACTTAAGGTTTTGCCTAGAGGGATTCTCTATGTTTTGAATCTAATTACCCTGTAAGGTATTTACCATCCTGATTTTACAGAGGTGATTCTTTTTACCTTTTCTTACATTAAAATTCTTCTTGTAAGAAACTGAATGCTTTTTAAATTGTTCTTAAGATCCAAGGGTTTGGGTCTGTGGTCACCTATGCCAAATTGGTGAGGTTTTTTACCAAACCTTCCCCAGGAAGGGGGGGTTAAAGATTTTGGTGAGGATTTTTGGGGGAAAGACATTTCCAAACAGATCTTTCCTAATAAAAAAAACCCGGTTAAACGTTTGGTGGTGGCAGTGGAAGTCCAAGGGCAAAGGGTAAAATAGTTTGTACCTTGGGGAAGCTTTAACCTAAACTGGTAAACGTAAGCTTAGGAGGTTTTCATGCAGGTCCCCACATCTGTAACCTAGAGTTCAGAGTGGGGAAGGAACCTTGTCACAGGGTAATTAGATTCAAAACATAGAGAATCCCTCTAGGCAAAACCTTAAGTTACAAAAAGACACAAAGATAGGAATATCCATTCTATTCTAATCCCTCTTGCCAGGAGGGATTGTAAAGGTGTTTACCCTTCCCTTTATATTTATGACACGCCCCCCAATCACAGATAGGGTGAAACGCTGGCTGGGATTTCTTCCTGGAGCTCTGAAAAAACAGAGTTAATAAGACACATGTGCCTCTAAATATACTACCAAGTATATAAAGACTAACAATATTTTCCACATGTCAAGGACGATTTTAACTAGTTGATTCTGGGAAACTTTCATGGGAGAGTGTATCAGCCACTTTGTTTGAAGCTCCTGAGATGTGTTGGATGTCGAAATCAAAATCTTGGAGAGCTAAACTCCACCGAATAAGTTTTTTGTTATTTCCCGTGGTGGTATGAAGCCACTGAAGCACAGCATGGTCGGTTTGCAGGTGGAAACGCCATCCCCAAACATATGGGCGTAGCTTTTCCAGAGCATAGACAATGACGTAACATTCTTTTTCACTGACTGACCATTTGCTTTCCCTCTCAGACAGCTTCTTGCTGAGAAACACTACAGGGTAGAATTCTTGATCCGGTCCTTCCTGCATTAAAACTGCTCCCACACCACGCTTGGATGCATCTGTGGTTACTAGGAATGGTTTGTCAAAGTCTGGGGCCCTTAGTACAGGGTCAGACATGAGTGTTGCTTTAAGCTGGTTAAAGGCCTTCTGACACTCTACGGTCCACTGAACGGCATTTGGCTGTTTCTTTTTGGTTAGGTCTGTCAGTGGGGCAGCAATTTGGCTGTATTGCAGTACAAATCGTCTGTAATAAGTGGCCAAGCCTAAGAAGGATTGAACCTATTTCTTTGACTTTGGGATGGGCCACTTTTGGATAGAATCCACTTTGGCCTGTAGGAGGTTGATAGTTCCTTGACCCACCTGGTGTCCAAGGTAAGTCACTCTATTTAGGCCTATTTGACATTCTTAGCCTTAACAGTTAGTCCTGCCTCCCTTATCCGCTCGAAGACTTTTTGTAGATGTTCCAGGTGTTCTGCCTCGGAATCCGAAAATATGGCCACATCATCAAGGTAGGCGACTGCATATTCTCCTAATCCTACTAGAAGACCATCTACAAGTCTCTGGAAGGTGGCGCGTGCATTTTGCAGCCCGAAAGGGAGTACATTAAATTCAGACATCCCGACGTGTGGTGAAGGCTGACCTTTCCTTGGCAGATTCATCTAGCGGTACAGCCAGTACCCCTTGGTTAAGTCCAAGGTAGAGATGAATTGGGCCCATCCGAGTTTCTCTAATAGTTCATCTGTGTGTGGTATTGGTTAGTTGTCTAGGCGAATTACAGCATTTAGCTTATGGTAGTCCACGCAAAAACGTATCTCCCCATCTGGTTTGGGAACTACAACCACTGGAGATGCCCATGCACTGCCAGAGGGGCGGATTACACCCATCTGTAACATATCCTGGATCTCCCGTTCTATAGCAGTTTTAGCTTGAGGAGACACCCAGTAAGGTTGGACTTTAATTGGGTGAGCATTACCTGTGTCAATGGAGTGGTATGTCCCTTCAGTCAGTCCTGGGGTGGCTGAGAGTGTCGGCGTGTAGCTAGTGCACAGCTCCTCGATCTGCTGTCACTGCATAAGCCTGAGGGTCATGGAGAGGTTCACCTCTTCCACGCCACCAGAACTTTTCCCTTCATAGTAGACACCTTCAGGCCATTCAGCGTCATCTCCTCCCTGGGCTGTAAACTGACAAACTTTTAATTCTCTGGAATAAAAGGGCTTTAGAGAATGAATATGGTATACCTTAGGCTTTCGGTTGGAGGTGGGGAATGCTATGAGATAATTAACAGCTCCCAGGCGCTCCTGGACTGTGAATGGCCCTTCCCACGATGCTTCCATTTTATGGGCCTGGAGTGCCTTTAAGACCATGACCTGGTCTCCTACTTTGAAGGAATGCTCTCTGGCATGTTTATCATATCAGGCTTTTTGCTCTTTTTGAGCATTCTGTAGGTTTTCTTTAGCAAGGGCTAGAGAGGTTCGGAGGGTGTTTTGTAGGTTGGTTACAAAGTCCAGAATGTTAGTTCCTGGAGAAGGTATAAATTCCTCCCATTGCTGCTTCACCAACTGTAACGGCCCCTTAACCTCGCGGCCATATACAAGTTGAAATGGTGAAAACCCTAAACTGGGATGTGGTACAGCTCTGTAGGCAAAGAGCAACTGCTGCAACACTAGGTCCCAATCATTGGAGTGCTCATTTACGAATTTACGTATCATGGCCCCCAAAGTTCCATTAAACTTCTCCACCATGCCATTTGTTTGATGGTGGTAAGGAGTGGCAACCAAGTGATTTACCCCATGAGCTTCCCAAAGGCTTTCCATAGTTCCTGCCAGGAAATTAGTTCCTGCATCTGTGAGGATGTCGGAGGGCCAACCTACCCTGGCAAAAATGTCTGCTGGTGGCTGGCACACACTTTTAGACCTGGTGTTGCTTAGAGCTACTGCTACCGGCCATCAGATGGCAAAATCCATGAAAGTCAGTATGTACTGCTTTCCTCTGGGTGTCTTTTTCGGAAAAGGACCGAGAATATCCACAGCTACTCGCTGAAATGGAACTTCAATGATGGAGAGTGGCTGGAGAAGGGCTTTGACCTGGTCTTGGGGTTTTCCCACTTTTTGGCATACTTCACAAGACCGGACATAGATAGAAACATCCTTGCCCATTCCCTCCCAGTGGAATGACCTCCCCAACCAGTCTTTGGTCCTGTTCACCCCAGCATGGCCACTAGGATGAAATAGTTTGTACCTTGGGGAAGTTTTAACCTAAGCTGGTAAAAATAAGCTTAGGGGGTTTTTCATGCAGGTCCCCACATCTGTACCCTAGAGTTCAGAGTCAGGAAGGAACCTTGACATGTAACACCCTAAGCTTATTTTTACAGCAAGGAATTAAAAAAAAACAACTAAACAGGGCCCTTTATGTGCCCAATCCCAGTTCCTCTGGAACTGTTTAAACTGTTTGCATGGACCTGCCAATCAGATGGAAATTCCATGGAACCAGTTCACCTAGGATGTTTTGGGCCTGGCCTGTGATATCTGCATCTGATCCAAACCAGGAACTGCAGAGGAATACAAAATTAAATGATAATTAACTGTGGTTATGTTTGATCACACTTCAATGGTCAGCAAAGGTCTTTGAGATGTTGACAAAAGCTCAAGTTGTTTCTTATTTTATCTGCACTAGTTCCTAAATACCTAGACATGAGAAGGACACCATGGATTTGGAAATCTCTCAGCAAGTGACAAAATGGAATGTTCTAACACCGATATTAAGTCAAGACAACAGAATTTTGCTTCTCTGGTAAGAAATAGATGAATAAAGTTACCTTAAAGCAGATTCAGTTAATAAAGGGTTGTGTAAAATTTGTGTGACAGGTGTCAGAGGCCCTGCTTGTTTTCCAGAAGTCAGGAAACTAATCTTGTCCTTATTTATAAACTGAGAAACAACAAAACTTTAAAAAATGTTTTGAATTGGGGGCATTGTATCTAGTCAAGAATTCTCTTTCATTGTACTTCCATTCTTGAAAGGGGGCCAGCTAGTGAAAAGCATGGCATGGGCCTCATGGAGACTCTCCCTGCAGTCTGTGGGATTCTTCATGGGTGAGGAGATGCTTGCTTCTGGATTTCTATGCAGGTTTGGGGCCTCTTCATAGCATCAGTCCTGGTGGATGTGACATGAATCTCTGATACTCCTTGTATACTCATATCAGTAAAGTGGTTTGCGAGGGTCGGGGTGTTGGAGGTTTTGTTTGGCAATGTGCAGCTTGATAAAATATGTATGCACATGGCTCCTGAACCAGTCAAGTACTACAATGGGCAACTTCAGCTGCAGAGTGTTATCAATTTGTCATACTTTCCTGTATGAATGTCAGGTTTCTCTTAAATGGCATTTAATAGAAAACAAGAAATTTGTGCAACTGTTGAAAATCTAATGACCAGGAATGTGCCAAAGAGAATATTCAGGTGGAGGTTCCAAGACCACTTCTCTTTCTTACTGTTTTTCATCTTTTTTGTTTTGTGGTAGTTCCCAGAAGCTCCAGTTGTGGTTCAGGGCCCCATTGTGCTAGGCAATGTCCAAATATAGAACAAAATACCGCCTTTTCCCTCAAAGAGCTTGCACTATTTCCTTACCACATTTTTGCTGTGCATCCCTGAAGGGTTCAGTAAGAACTTTGCTGAATCTATTACTCATTTGAATAGAGATGCCTTGTCAATAGGAAAGGAGCTAAATTGATCTTAAATATTTGAGGAAGCAGTGATATGTGATAGCAGCAGCCCAACAGGCATACATACTTGAAAAATTACCCTAATTAAAGCTTTGTCACACATGATAATGAGATACTTGCTTCCTTGGCCTCTTCTGGTTTTCCTTCATGATGCTGATGAGGTAGGTGCCATTTTTAATTTGGTACTATCATATTGATTTTCTTTTGGTAATACCGTTACAGATCAGTACATTCCAGCCAAATAGATAGGAAGTAGTGGCAGCACTAGAATATTTTCCTCAAGGTTTACTGAGCAATGTGTCTTTTTAGAAAAAAATCCTGATTCCACGGTAATAAACAGTGAAGTTCGGCCATTTATCATACTAGACAAATATTAAACTGCTAAGCAATGGATTTAAATAGGTTTTTCTCTGTCAAAAATCTTCCATGATAGTCAGTATCAAATAAGATGTTTAATAATTAAATGTGACCTAAAACAGTAAATATCTGAATGTCACTCATGAAACATGGAAGAGTAAACTGAGTTCTTAAGCATGGGGTTTTAAAGGAATTCTGCAGACAAGATATTGTTCATATTGTGGCCTTGAATAGCTTTTGAAAATGAGGAAAAAAGTCTTCTGTACAGACATGGTAAAAGGGACATCTTTGAAATTCTCCTTGATGTGATATTTTAGGGTTTTTTAGAAGGGTGAATTTAAGTGCCACGTCAAGTCACAATCTAATTCTCTCCTTGCAGTTTTGCTGTAAGCAGAGCACAGTAGTTATGTGGTGTTAATTATTTATTTATTTTAAATGGAGAACTTCTGTTACAGATGTGAATAAAAAATGTTGGCTTAAATGAATGTGAATAATTTTAACAGAAGTAATGATTTCCAAGTTCTTAAAAAATATTTCAAATATAAGATGTGGGTTGTGTACTAGAAATGGTGACTCTCCATTTAAAACACAATTATATATATATATAAAATTTTATATATATATATATAAAATCATGTTTTAAATGGAGAGTCACCATTTATATATATCTCAAGTTGGAAAGGATAAATCTTGAAGCCCTATTTTGATGATCTGGGTTATGAAACATTCATGCTGTGAACAGGCAATAATGTTTCAACTCTTATTATTTGTTTGTTTATTTTCCTTCAAAACTCATTGGATATTTGAAAATAGCAGCAGCTAAGGTAGATTGACATGAGACAAAAAGATTTAAATCCTATTGGTTAAAGGAAAATCTTCACTTTATGAGCACAAGAGAAGGATAGACTATAATTCTGAGAGAGGAGAAAAAGAATATTCTCCTTTTGACGTTTACTGATATATTTTTATTGATATTTTTCAATTATAAATCAAATAAATACACTGTACTGTGCATGAATGGGAGATAAAAGCACTTTCTTGTTTTCAGTATTGTGCCACTACCTATCATTTTCACAAAGATGGTTAAATTACCTTTCTGTCGTGCTTTCAGATCAAACAAAGTGTGACCTATCCAGGAGTCAGCAAAATGACAGTATTGCAAAGAACTTTGTATGAAACCAAAAATCTGAATATTCTTCTTTAAATTAAAATAAATGGAAATCTTTAAAGAGGTTAAAGGCTTTATTCAATACAATCAGATCTGGCTAATCTGGTTAATGTTACGTATTGCTATGTGTGGAGAAAAAAATTATAAATAGAGTTTTTACTAATATAAGGGAACAGTCCTGCAGTCCTTATTTCAGTGGTGTTACAGCCATTTTCATTAGGATAGATAAAACCCAGTTGGACTGCTCTGCTTTGTGAGTAAGGGCTGCATGATCCGGCCCTTGCAGCATATATAAAGTCTGATTTTTCACAAGTGCTGAGCACATTCACAATCCCCACTGAAGTCAACGGTCAAGATCTGTAAGTGTTCAGCACATCTGAAAGTGCGGTGCAGACTGTATTTCATGCAAAGAGCTGTACAGATGCGGTCAGTTGTATGGTTGCAAATGTAAAGTTGACTCGTATAGGTTCATAGATTCCAAGTCCAGAAGGGACTGCTGCGATCATCTGACCTGCTGTACAACACAGGCCATAGGACTTCCCCCAAATAATTCCTAGAGCAGAACTTTTAGAAAAGCCTCCAATCTTGATTTAAAAATTGCCAGTGATGGAGACTCTACCATGACCCTTGGTAAATTATTCCAATGGTTAATTACTCTCACCATTTAAAAATATATGCCTTAGTCGCAGTCTGAATATGTCTAGTTTCAACTTCCAGCCATTGGATCTTGCTGGGATCAGGATGTGCACTTCCACACAAAAGAAGTCTGGAAATTAAGAAGTTAAGATTCTCATATGCAATATTATGTATATTGCACATCCTTATCCAAGTCAATGGGGTTGCAGGTAGAATGATTCAGGGCACACTGTGGATGTAATAAGGTATATGTTTAAGAGTATCCAGTAACTAGTAATTTAAAATACTATGTTCAGTATTCAGCAATAAGGGTCAATTAGTGTTTCTATGAGAAGATTAACTTTGTCATTTCCTGTCTTTTTTTGTATTTATTCCATAATCCCATATGGAAGCAGGGCCTAAATTAGTAACTTTAACAATTCATTCTCTTTTGCATTTAATTTTATTTTCTAATTAAAAAAACAAACAAAAGGGGAAAAAGAAGAATAAAAGAAAAAAACAAACAAACATTAGTTGGAGCCCTATGGCACTGCTTTTGGGCAACTCCCATATGTTCTAAAATTAACCATTCTGAGAACAAAATTGCATCCTCTGCACAGCATTACAGTCCCATCACATGGAGCTAAATGGCATCCTCTGCAGAGCATGTGTGCAAGGTCAGGCTGGCCTGGGTGTTCTGGTAGTTGCCTATTAAGGACTGCACCAGTGTCCCTGGTGAGCCAGGTTCAAGTCAAGCAAGACAGAGATTTGGATCGGCCTTGTCCCAAGTGAGTGCCCTAATCACTTAGCTATTGGTATTTTGGGGGAATGCACACAAGCCAATCAGCCCCACAATTTAATGGCTGTCTTTTGTGCAGGGCCTCATCTGTAGGCATTCTCTGAGCTCACCTAGAGGACTTGTCTCTGCAGGCAAGATAGGACGGGGAATGTACAGTTTGGAAATCCCACAAGGACTTTGTCTTGCACTAGGGCCCTGAGTAACTCATTATCTGTGGGGCAGCCTCAAGATGTAGCTTGCTTTTCATGTGCCTTCTGGCAGAAACTTTGGCAACCTGGAGATTTTAGGCAGCTGCTGCCTATAGGGTTAGGTGACAACTGAGCAGTGGTTTTGTGGATATCAGTGGATCCTAAATGTGGGACTTAAGTGTCTAAAGAGGCAGTTAGGTCCAGATAGGTGTCTAAACTTCTTTTGAAAATGAGACTTATACCCTAAGTGATTAAGGAGCTATTCTACACAGCCCATGGAGGTGAGCCTCCTAGCGTGGGTAGACAGGCTCGGGTATGCAGGGCTCGTGTTGGCATTCTATAAATAGCTGTGTTGAAGTTTGAACTCAGGCTCTGAAGCTTAAGGGCTTCAGAGTCTGAGCTCCAGCTCAAGCCACAACTTCGAAGCTCTGTCTACACGGCTAATTTTAGCCAACCCATGCTAGCATGAGTCTGTTGACCTAGGCTGGGAGGCTCACTTCCATAGTCTGTGTAGACAAAGCCTTAGGGGTGACTGAAAATTTTATCCTCAAACTAGTTTTGCATCTTAGCACTGGGGAACCAATTGGCTCAACTGAACAAGCATTTCATTTGACATAGTGCTAATAGAATTGTTTGCTAAATATGTATTCACAATGTTTGTTTAGTTCCAAGGAAAATAATCTGGTTTCACAGGTGTAATTGAGAACCTGCTTTGGCCTTCTGAACCCTCATTACTGGTAATAATGCAGAAGACAAAAGGACCCAGGCTGACTTCTAGGGTTCAGACTCAGTTTGCAGAGCTGATTGTTAAGGTAAATAAAATACATGTTTGTATCATGTAAACTTAGCAGATTTGGTCATGGTATCCTAAAATGCAATTTTATAGTGTTGCTTTTTAGAGTAGAGCCACATTTAAAATATAACAACAATATGGAAAACATATTTCTTATTATCACACTGATCTCTAGCAACATATAAAACCTGAGATTTTAAAGTTCAGCAACTCAAATTGTTACTACACAAAAATGTCTCAAAAATGTCTTACTTCTTACATTTTTAAATGGCAAGAAGTACGGTATGTATTTTTTCTGCTGAGGTAATTGAAAAAGCAACTGAGAGAACTTCACCAAACTTTCAGATTTAAAGCAATAACTCCACACTTTAGGGCTGTAAACCAGCATGGAAATTTCAGTCTAAGAGAACTAAGTGATGGAAATTAGTTGTGCTGTAATATTTATTATAGTATATACCCCTGAAAACTCCTGTACATTACTATAAAATGGTCATATCCAAGCAGTGCTTACTGTCTGCTCTACAATTTCAAGTTGATTATATTAAGCTATAGGTGATCATGGGGGTGAAGTAAAGAGTGGGATAAGTTATAGTTGGTAACTGAGGGATAGAACTTAGCATCTGATAAGATAACTTTGCATCCCTTCTGAGCAGAACACTGCTTGAATTTAATGGTATTGGACCTGAGTGAGATGCTGTGGAAGCTGAAAGAAAAATAATGTTCTGGGAGCAGAGGAAGGAGTGTAGTAGTACATGGTTAAAAAGATGGACCTTTGGAAACAAGAGAGACAGAAGACTTTCTAGAAACATTGAGAGAAAAGAAAAAGAGACCTATGAATCTGTATGATCTGGAACCAAATAAAAAACAAACAGAGATGGAAGCACTGAGAAGAAGAGATGGCTCTTTGGAATTTGTACAGGAACAAAACAAATGGAAGGAAGTAGAGTGCAGAATCACATCTTTAAACACCCAGACATATTTGAGTCCTCTCTTCCCTCACATTTGATATAGAATATTATGTGGAATTCTGAAAATTTAAAGTTTTGAGTTTAAAGGAATAGTACAGAGCAGTTAGCTATAGCATGAACTCCTACAAAAAAGTCTTGCTTACAACAAATAGCTTCTGAAAAGTACTCCTCTCAAAGGAAGAAAGAGATAATTCAGTCTTTGTACTAGCAGAGGTCTGGTGTTCTACCGACGAAAGGGTTGTTGGTTGTGCTAAACTTTGTCAAATTACATGTGGTAGTTATTTACTGTCCACCAGGGACTAAAATGAAGCCACTCATTTCACCTAGGTGTGAAAAATGGATTTAAATTAGAGTCCTAGAGCTGAAAGGCTAGTTCTTCATTAAGTAAGCTACCCAACCTTCATACTTACTTCTGTTCTAAAACTATTAGCCCACAATCATTCTGAATACCTTTGAAAAATATTGCAGTCATTCTTTGACAATTGGTTGTCTTTTTCTTTGCTCTGCTTTGCACCTAAATAGCTGGTACCTAACTTATATTCACCTTGACTTGCTCTTCACCCACAAATTCTCCTGATTTTACATTTTAAAGGAAAATCTTTCTTTCCTGTTGAAATGTACTATGAACTTAGCATATCCCTTGTCCAGACTTTTCTTTTTTTTAATTTTTCAGATAAGCTAGGATTTCCATAAAGCACGTATTCTAGTGTGACTGCATGAGACGAAATAGCTTGTTTCCATCATTCAGACCTGTCCAAAATCTATCTGGTCACTTTACCCTTATGTATGAAGTATTTGCATAAAGTTCTTTCTCTGTGTGGTGTTGCTGTGGATTATATTTACCATATTAGTACAGCATCAAAATGTTAGGGCTATGAAATGCCATCTCTTTTTTTTTAATCAAAGCTCCCCACGGACCTCAATGGGGAGCTCTCTTTAAAAACAGATGACACAAAATAGTCTTGGTATTTTTCAGATTTTTTTTTTTTGCACTTTAAAGATCTCTATGGATTTGCTAAAATCAGTTACATTTAAAAGTTCCATTCAATTACATTTAGAACTACTTTTGTGCTGAAAGCACTGTCATTATGCCTTATTGCCTCAATACAAAGGCTTTGTGGCTCGCTGCCCTTCTGATATTTCAATTATTTGGGTGTAATCACATAGCAAAGCAGGTATTGATTTCCCAGGTATTCAAATTGAACCTTTAAATGGAAGAGCAAGTAAAAGGGTTTAATAGTTTAAAATTATATACAGTTTGATGAAGCAGACTTGTTCCAGAGTAAGGGAACATATTCTTCTATTTTAAAAGCTACATTATTGCCTCTTTTGATCTGAGCAGCTACTCAAAGTTTGGGACTCCATGAGTATTCCAGTTGGGAGTGGAAATTGGTGGTAGTTAGGTGTGTCTGTGATGTTTATTTTAAAAAACCCTGTGTTTCTGAATGCAGGAGGAATCAAATAGCAGAAAACTGTTTCTTTTTCTCACAGCACCAAGAACACTCTTTTAGCCTGCACCCTGACCCAAAAAGATCTCCCCAGATCTCTCCCAAGGTCAGCCATTATGCTTTCAACTGCTCCTTCATGCTGTCTCTCTCTGTCACTCTCCCCTTTCCCACTCCATAAACAACTTGGCAAAAACCTCTTGGGTGCGTTCATACACTTCTTTTGTCTTAGGTGGGGCTTATGCTTCCAGTTATGTTAATTAAAGGGTGAATTCACACCTGTCAGTCTCAATCTTATAACAAGATTTCACCCAGCTCATAACAATCTCCACCTCAGCTTCACCTATTGCTTTGATAAGGACAAAAACAGACACTCAACAACCCACCCCAAAGAAAAGAAAAAAAATTATGTAGCAGATTTAAAATGATACAAAGTTAAATATTCACATAGTATCCTTTTGTCAAGATGTATTCACATCACCAACCCCAACATTTTATTCCTATCCAAATCTCTCTGGGGCTATTATCTCCCTGGGTTTCCTTTCCATCAGTCCCTGAGACAATGCTGTTCTGTGAAATTTGCTGGCTGAGGCATACCCTGCCCTTTTTGTCTTAATTGGGAATTCACCTCTGTAACAACTTTTCCACTCTCAACTTCTATAACTACATTTTCAGACTCGGGGCAACCAAACTGAAATTCTGTTTCCCAGTATCTTCTCAAATGGTCCTTATGGATAATTTTGGGGTTAGTCTTGGGACCTGTTCACTACTTCGTTTATATGGGCCTGCACTATATAGGATCTCTCCCAAGGTTTATCCAGTTTAGAGCTCCTGCCCTTCTTTCTTCTAGGACTGTGGAATCAGACCAGGTCCCCTCTTTTAAGTTTCCCCATATGGCATTACATCATAGACCTTTTTTGATTTGATCAGAGGCTATCCTCAAATTTTCCCTAGCAAAAGTGTGAATGTTTTCAGTTTTGGATTATAGACTTTCTACATAGGCCAGAAGATTCATATCCCTTTGTTCCTCTTCAGGAACTCTACCCAAGAGTTTTTTGGTGGGGGGCTCAGCTCATGCCCAAATATGAGGAGTGCTGGGGTACACTCTGTGCTCTCATTGACTGCTGTTCTATAAGCCATCAAAAGGAATGGGAGATGCTGGTCCAAGGCCCTTTGATGCTGTTCTACAAAGGTAGTGAGCTGAATCACCAAAGTCCCATTGAAACTTTCCACTGTCCCATCAGGTTGCTATGGTGGGTGTGATATGGTGATACAAGTTTGTGGATTCCTGTAATCTCATAAATCTGTTGTAACACTTTGGATTCAGTTTCTCCCTTGAGCTGTGTGTATCTCATCCGGGACCACAGGTCTGGTGAAGAATTCATTTACTAGGACCCCTGCTACAGTCACAGCCTCTTGCTCTCTTATTGGATAAATCTCAGGCCATTTTGTGAAGTAGTTCGTAGCTACCAGCAAGTATTTATGGCAAGCCTCTGCATCAGGCAAGGGCCCAAGAACATCAGTGGCAATGCATTTCATTAGTGCCCCATGAGTAAGGCTACGATTTATTCATGAGGGTCATGGAAGTCACGGAATCTGTGATTTCCAGTGACCTTCGTGACTTCAGTCCCAGCGGCCAGGAGCTGCAGGGTCCCCCTGCTGCCCATGGTGGCTGGGAGCTGTGGGGTACCCCCGCTGCCTAATGGGAGGTACCCCAGAGTTCCCAGCTGCTGCTGGTGGTGTGGGCCCCCCAGAACTCCTGGCCACCATGGCCGCGGCAGGGGAACCCCAGAGCTCCTGGTCACCATGGAACCCTGATTCTTCGAGCCCCCACGGGCAGCAGGGGTCCCCAGAGCTCAGAGCGGGCCCCTGTGGGAAGTGTGGGAACCCTGCATCACCATTTTGTCCTGTATATTTTTAGTAAAAGTCATGGAGAGGTCACAGGCTTCTGTGAATTTTTCTTTATTGGCCACGACTTGTCCATGACTTTTAATAACAATATCTGTTAGTATATAGGCCTGTTTGTTAGCCTGGGATAGAATTTTGGGTTTGACTTTTGATACTCTTATATCCTTATTATTATGAGTGAAGGACAATGAACAAAGAGATTCTGTGATGCATTTCCCACAACCAGATGGGGCTTTTAGTACAAGGAAAAAAGATAAGAGATGGAGTTAAAAGTGTTAGACGGTATGGTGGGAGTGTAATATATGAGCACAAATTGGAAGGCTGCCTGGCTCTTCTCTCAAGGCAAGGTTGGTGAAGCAACTTGTTGGGAGGGGCAAGAGAAGATGGGAAAGAAGGCATAAGAAATACTAAAAGTAAAAGAAAAGCATGGCAGTTGCCAGTACACAACCTCACTCCCTACCCTCTCATGGGATAGAAAAGAGGTGGGATGAAGACTCTCGGCCCCCCCAAAATGGAACATGACCGTAAGTTGTAAGGGGTGGGACTAGGGGCGTGCACTGCAGGTATATTTGGGCTTGCTAAGAAGGAGGAGGTGGGAATGGGGACACAGGCAAAGGCTCTGTGGCATCAGACCTGGGAATGGGACACAGACTCTGCCAGCTTGTAGAGCTATGGATATGCTTGCTTGAAACTAACCCCAATAAACATTGCATTGACTGCACTTTGGACCTTCTGCTTTCTTTCTGTGGGACAAGAACCAGTGGAGGGGATGAAGGAAAAGCCCTCTGACAATATCCATGACAAAATCTTAGCCTTACCCATGAGATTTTGCTACAAAGGGGGAGGGGGTCTCCAAAATTTAAGGTGAGGGGCCTTCTTTGCAACACAAGTATCACATTTCCTGCATCAATTTCTTACATCCTGTCTGAATTATACCCAGTGGAAATTCTTCCATAGCTTGTCTAAGGTTTTGTAACCCCAAAGTGTCCAGCAGTTTTAAGATCATGGCATAGCCTCAGAACCTCCCTTTTCAATGTACCCAGTACAACAAGCTGGTTTCTCCCATCTCTTATGCAATATTTCATTTTTAAACTCCAAGTTTTCCCACTGTGACCAGAAAGCTGTTAACTGTGGTGTTGAGAGACACACTATATTCCAGGGTGGTCAAGTTTGCCACTCTATCCTGATATGAGGATCCTCTTGTTGGGAAGTTTTTGATGCTCTGGAGTTCATTCCTCCAAGCCTCTCCCCATTGTTCCAGTGGATGAACTAGGCACATGGAAAAATTTTCCCTCTCTTTATTCACAAGTTTTTTTTCCCTAGTAAGCAAGCTAGTTTTTAGTCTTAGAAGATATGATTATATTGTTACTGGTTTGACTTCAAGGTGCTATGTTGCAAACGACAAGTAGATTTGCTTCCTGCTAGCATCAGTTCCTGGTGCACAAGTGCTTCTTGGGAATGTGTGGGCTGAGACTTCTGGAAGAGAGGATTACTTATTGCTGTTTGTGATTGCCTCTGGTTTCAGAACTTGTGTATGTGTGTGTAAATAAAGGGAGTTATGCTTAGAATATACCCAAACTGTATCCCCTTCCAACAGGACATTGACCTGCAAGGCCCTAGAATTCAGCTGAGGGGCCACACAAGTGAGAAATAGGACCCTGGTGTCAAAAGAAGGGGCAACAGTATCTTATGAAAAGTTTGATCTCACTCCCTGAAGAAGTCAGAATGACCATGAAGGTGCAGGTCCACAGAACAAAATGCAAATTCAATTTAGCTTTCCTTCAGTAAAACCACTAAATAAATATGATACATTTAAATGTACAAATGATGTTCAGGCCCTGTTAACCAAAAAAAAAAAAATAAAGGCTTTCCTCTCTTCCTCTGTGTGTACAATCTTCAAAGGAGTTTAGGTGCCTAACTCCCATTGATTTCTCTGCTGCATGTCATTTAAGAACATCAATAGAAATAGTAATATACCATGCCACAGCCTTTATCATTTCAAAGTATGCAAGAGCCTGTGATTGGACCACCAGGAACCCAGTGATATAAGCTGCAAATACTACTATTACTGGTATATAAGCCAGTGGTTGGGATCCACTGTGCTATAGATTTGCACAGCTGGTAACACAAAACTTCAAAAAGATACTTAAGGAAACTAGAAGAAATTTTAAATACAATTGACATTTGCTAAATTCTCTCTATCACTACCTCAGAAACCAGCAATTTCTGTAAAAATGTTTGAAAATGAACAAAAATAGAACATATCACTCATCTAAATCACCAACACATCTGTATCTACAAATTAATGGAAGGATTTTGTGCAATTTAATATTTAAAAAGGTCTATTTAGAGGGGGAAATGTTCTTGTTTAAATGTGATAAAATGTTTGTTCACACTCTTCTGGGTTTTTCAGCTGCTAGTTAGTATTTACAAATGCTTTTTATTTAAAAAGCTTTGCAAGTTTTAAAGGATACTATCATTCAAAAAACAAAATTAAAAAGACAAATCTATGTACTAGCAATAGCAAACATTTGTTTTGAAAAGTCACTAAGCAGCACTGAATTATTTTACTTAGTAGAAAGATTGACAATATAGGATAAATCCATTTTTGTATTTGGTTCCCAGCTACTTCATTGGGTATATCACTAGTGCCAAAGACTTATCAGCTCCAAGAACAATCAAATATGCCAATTTCTTGTCTGATATAAGCTGGTTTCTTCTTAACAGCTCCTCACATTTCTGTTGCCAGATTGATCCCTGAAGCATGTCTGCCTCATATGACTCCAGTGTCATTGCCATGACCAAGATAAGTTCACGATTCTGCACGTACTAGATAGGATAAGAACTTGAGCAATAATAAGTGGGCTTGCTTCAGGAATGAGCCAGATGTCAGAGCTCATACAATAAACTTTGGGTCGGCTTTACCATCCTTCTCCTAGTGCTTCATCCCAATTGCTATAGAAAACATAGAAACCCAGAATTCAGTCACTGAGGACTTTCAGCAAAGGTTGCCTGGGATCAACATCCCCACAATCAAGTCCAAAAAGAAGAAGAGGAACAAACTTAATTCTTAAGTACCAGCTTAGGTTCAATTCACCTGAGTCTCAGTTATAGTCTTTGTTTGTCAGCACTATACAGTCTGCTGAGTTAAAAAGCACTGAAATAATATCTTCTCTCCTCTTGCTTGCAGAAATTTCTATTCTCCTCTGCTGTACTGTGGCTAACTAATAAAGCAACCAATCAGTATTAAGTATATAAATGAATAACCACGTTACAAGAAAAATATAAACCGGAGAATAGCAAAATATAGATGACTTATTTAAATATGAGGATTGGAAAGAAACTTGGTAAGCCATACTGATTAAGACAATTTAACACAGTTTGGCTAACATCAAATAACATTCAAGGATACAATTAAAATGAAATACATTATTTTTTCCTCCCCATTTCCCCTTTCTGTAACTAACACTGCCAGGGCTTCCCTGGAGGAAAGTTAATATCACTAGCCTATTGCAAAATGCTTCAGAATTTGTGGAATCTGAGCCTGTGTCTGAGCTTTTCCCACGCCATGATGATGCAGGTCACATGTCCTTTTGTAAAGCAGCTGTCCTGATTACATGATCTCAATGGAGTCTGAGTTCAGCTATTAGCTATCAGGTAGCTTATTGAGCATGGCCAAAACTACCACACCCAGTTCCAGAAACTTCTGGGCATGGAATGCTAATTGTGCATTTGTCTAGCAACAGTGACTCAGACACAACTCATTCCTCCCTCTTTCTTTCTAAATTTCTTAAAGATACATCTCCTTATTAGGCATGTGGATTACACTACCATTCAGGGAGCTAACCTCAAACACCTAGAAGTTACATTGTCTAGTCTGACCTGAATATCAAAGACCATTTGATTTCAACTAGTCATCCTTGAAAATAACTTGGGTTTTACTAAATCAAAAGTTGTGTACAGAAAAAGCATATTTTTCGGAAAAGCATCTGGTCTTTATCTAAAGACATTAATAGATGGAGAATCCACCACTGAGTCAATTCTGTTCCCATCAAGTCACCCACTTAGTGTTCCACATGGCTCTGACTTTATACAAGAGTGAATTTCCTCCTTAATGATTAATATAAATTAAAGACTCCTTAAGTGGACTTTAGCATGCTAAATTGTAATGGCTTTGAAAAAGCCATTAAAGCTATTATGTTATGATTTATATGGCCTGTTATGATCTTGTTATCTTGTCTGAAGATAATGCAAATAAAATGTATCAAAAGGATCCCAGAACCTACCCTTAGATTTAAAACAATTTAGCTTTCAAAATGTCTTCATATATGTTCCCCTATTTTAAAAAATATTTTTTACTGAGAAAGTAGAAACTGATCTAATTTCTCAATTTAATTAGGTAACTTTGAAAATAAAGCACATTTTGAGTGATAGCATTGTAAAGCCCAGTGGGCAGTATACAGCTCTAAAAAAGTCTCTGCATGATTTTATATGACATCTTTCTGTCTAAGTGCACATAAAGCGATTGCAATCATCTATTTAGAATTAAAAAAAAATGTCTGTCCGGTCAGATCTTGGTCTCCACTGTGGAAGCTTTTCGTTGGCACAAATCTGGTTTAACTGGGTATCAGGTACTCCCTTGTCTGGGGAATCCCTAGGTGGATCTGAGCAAGCATAGCATCTCCTACGTTGCCCATCCTGAGGATGCTCTAAATTGCATCTCAGGACTGAAACTACACATGGCATACTGAGGATTGGGGTTGTGTGTTAAGGTTGCTTACAGTCAACTTTGCGTCCTTTGAACTGGTGAGTGCCATTTGGACAGTTTTGAAGAGCTGATCCACCATGTGGGACCTTTCTGTTGTGACACAGAATTACCAGAAAAGCCTGGTCAAAAAATGGGATAACATTTTCAAAGCAATTTTCATGAATGAACAGTCCCTTCTTTTGTGAAACAGATTTGAATTTCATTTGTGTGGGTGTGTATGTGTGTGTATTTATCAGCTGTAGAGTGGGTGAATTTTTTTTAAACTAGCTCTAGTTACCAGGTTAATAGCACACTGTGTTGCCTTGGATATTCCAAAGTTTGTTCGACGCAGTTACTTCAATAATACCTTTTTGAGTCACTTTCTGGGTCTAAGCAAACGGCATTCACACTGATGTAGAGATTATATTGCTGATGTTTACTATTGCATACTCATGGTACAGAGATAAGTTAAAGTGGCACATCGATACCATCTGCTATTTATAATGAGACAGTCACTAGCAATTATAAACTTAATTAAGCAGCAATTGATTGTCCATCTACCCTAGAGCTAATCCTTTATTTGATACCTCTGACTGAGAATTTGGGGGATTTATTATTTTTTATATATATTAAGATCAAGGGCTTTTTTTGGTCACATTAAATCAAAGAAAATGTATGGCGGCTAGAGATAAATGGTTAGATCAGCCACAAATAAATTAACAAGGAAGAGAAATTGGTACAAATACAGGTAAAGAAATTTGTGGAAACCCCACAAACACAGTAGGCATTGGAGCCAAATTCCACTCCTTCCTTACCCTCCCACAAATAAAGGTATGCCCCTTGTGGCTGACATGGAGCTGATCTGTAGCAATGTTATAAATACTGGGATGTAACTATTTTATGAATACACTATGTGACCTGATCATCAAGGGGAAGTTATTGGGATTATGAGACTTTTCTGTATGAATGCAATGATCTAACTTAATAGGGGGCTGTGGAAATAATAAACAGGAAGGCATCACAGTGGTCCCAGATAAACAACCTCCCAGCAAATATTGGGAACAATTACAAGGCTCTCATCTCCAGCGACACTGCTGTTTAGGCAGGCTGGGAGGCTAGCAATCAAGAATACTAAACAGTTAAAAAGCCTCCTGAAGAAAAGAAAGGGGGTGGGGATGCCAGAATGTTGCCAGTGAGTTCAGGTGAAAGGCTCTGTGTGAGCCTTCCAGGGTCCCCATGTGGCAGATGGTTAGACACCTGATAAGCAGGCATGTGTAGAGGCTGGTTTGGTGTTTTTAAGATCTGTTTCCCTGAAATGTTTTTGTTCTAAATAAATGATACTTTGCTTTAAGAAGACTATTTGTTCACTGATTACCACTATCATTGCTCTAGAGGGAACAGAATTGCAGGGTCTGAGCCTAAGTCAGACCTGCTAACACGATCATGATTAGTACCAAGGGACTGCAGTCCAAGGCCTGGTCTAAGTGAGAGGGGAGCATCATGAGATTCTACCCCAAACTAGATGGCAGTTAGGAGCTTGAGACCTGAGAGAAGGGCAGTCAACAAGACTAGGAGGGGTCAGAGATGCAGTTCATTGGGTAACTGTGACACAGATATATATTAAAATGATTGTTATTGAATGCCTTTGTTCAGTCTGGCAATGATCTCTAGGACAGATAATTCCTGCTAGGAGCAGGATCAAGATGTTTATGTGAGGAGCACCATTGTCATTGCTAGTTAAGAGGCACAAGTGAACAAGTGTGTAGAACATGTCTTTAACTCCTAGCCCTCGCCCCTGAATGCTGCTATGTGTCTTTGTCTTCAGAGTAGGTTCTCCCTGGGTTTGGTGGGGGGAGAAGGGGAAACTTCAGCCCATCTCTGCCTAAAGAGAGAAATTGAAAAGACTGAACATTCCCCTTCAGTTGTTTCTCACCTGGGTTGCTCCATATCATTTGGGGGAAAATCAACATCAGATACATCGCTTGTTTTAGTGGGTTTTTTTAAATGAGGAAAATATATCCACCACACTTCTAGCACCCCCATGCTTTGGAGCAGGGACTTGAAGTTTGGCAGAGTGTGACCTTTCTGTCAGGAATGAGCCATTTGCCATCCCCATGAAAATATGCTGAAAGATGGTCAAGTTATAAGTGTGTTAATAATCCTTGTTCACACATACTCGGTAGAGAATTCATTTTAGCAAGTAAAATCTTCAAAGATTACATCCTTTCTGAGTATGCTCCATCAATTCACAACAGCTAGTGCTGACCACACTGCCCATGCACCATACCCAAAGAGCAACTGAGCATGCTCCCTCCAGCCTACTCTACACACACAAAACTGTAGTTAGTTTGTAGTAGCTGCTCTGGGCCAGATACTGAAACTGAGAGCAGAGAGCTTGTTTCTTCTATGCTCTCAATGATCTCCTGTCTTGCACCCAGGCAGCCTGAAGGAGAAAACCATCTGATTCAAATGCTGAGGGGATGTCAAGGTTCCTTCCCCACTCTGAACTCTAGGGTACAGATGTGGGGACCTGCATGAAAACCTCCTTACTTTTACCAGCTTAGGTTAAAACTTCCCCAAGGTACAAACTATTTTACCCTTTGCCCTTGGACTTCCACTGCCACCACCAAATGTCTAACCGGTTTTATTTTATTAGGAAAGAGCCTGTTTGGAAACATCTTTCCCCCCAAATTCCTCACCAAAACCTTGCACCCCCCTTCCTAGGAAAGGTTTGATAAAAATCTTCACCAATTTACATAAGTAAATGTAAGACCCAAACCCTTGGATCTTAAGAACAATGAAAAAGCATTCCGTTTCTTAAAAGAAGAATTTTAATAGAAGAAAAGTAAAAAGAATCACCTCTGTAAAATCAGGATGGTAAATACCTTACAGGGTAATTAGATTCAAAACATAGAGAATCCCTCTAGGCAAAACCTTAAGTTACAAAAAGACACAAAGACAGGAATATCCATTCAGCATAGCTTATTTTCTCAGCCATTTAAACAAACAGAATCTAACGCATATCTAGCTAGATTACTTACTAAGTTCTAAGACTCCATTCCTGTTCTGTCCCTGGCAAAAGCATGAGACAGACAGACCCAGACCCTTTGTTTCTCCTCCCCTCCAGCTTTGAAAGTATCTTGTCTCCTCACTGGTCATTGTGGTCAGGTGCCAGCAAGGTTATCCTAGCTTCTTTACAGGTGCAAGGGTTTTTCCTCTGGCCAGGAAGGATTTTAAAGGGATTTACCCTTCCCTTTATATTTATGACAGAGGAGAAAAGGCAGACCAAAAGGGAGGGAAAGGAATAGATTGGAACAAGGAGTCTGGTGAGACCAGAACTGGAGTAGGTTAGAGAAAGTAGGACTGGGACTGGAACTGGAGTAAGAGTGGTGAAATCAAACCCTTTGCAATTGATTGGTCAACCCTGAATTCCTCAGTGTGGACTTACTCTTACAGAAGCCTTTCTCAAATGAACTGAACTATTTGTAGCTGGTCCTTTAAATCTAGGATTGAAAACCAGCTGCAGGTTTTAGGTTGCCATTTTGCATCTAACTGCAGGCTACATTCTTTGCCCACTGGTAAGTAGTGGTAGCTTCTGTTATATCCTTTGTCTTAGTCTTCAGGTGATGGAACAGTCTCCCAGAAGAGCTCCAGATAGATTGTAATTGGACTTTATAGGCTTTTTTTTAATTAGTCTGTTGTTTTTAGCATTTTTTTTTTGCCTCCTTATGCATCACATAGTGGAGGGGAGCATTTGGCCTTGAATATCTCTAGACTTAATATTATTTTGATTACTTACATTAGGTAGTTTATCTGTACTGAGTAATTTCCCAGAAACATTTATTACGTATCTTTTGCAGCAGCCATTGCTAAATAATTTCCAAAATGTGTATTATAATACTGAAATTCAAAGAAAAGATGAGCAAATGGGAAATAACTGATTAAGACCCCAATCATATGTTTAACCACGTGAATAGTTCCACTGAAGTCAAGTTAAATGCACATGTATTTGCAGAATTGTCTTTCATGGTGGGCGGGGGAAAAGTAGGTAGGAAAAATCATTTGTAAGGTATACAGAAGAGAGAATGTCTGTCTGGTTAGAACACTGGCTTACAATTAGGGAGACCCAGATTCAAGTTCCTCCTCTGTCTTGTTCAGAGCAGAGTTAGCTCAGGCAGAGTAGAGACTTGGACCTGGGTCTCTTACAGTACAGACTAGTACCCTAATCAGCCAGCTGTAAAGCATTTCTTGCATGTATAAGGTTCTATCAGATCTTAACCTCCTGTTCAGGGTGCGGTTGTCGGGAGGATTATTGAGACTAATGATTGATCTGGATAAGACACTGCTAATGCTTTTAGGTTGGGGGAAGCAACCAGAGGAAATTAGATATGTGTTATTAGCTTTTTTGATATGAGGGGGGTACCATCATTCTTTACTCAAGTTCACTATTTGGGGTTTGTGCTAGATTCTTGCCAGTTACTGGCTATGTGGGTAGCAGTTTCAGTTTCAGGACTTGCTACATATCTATGCCTTTATCAACTCAGTTATACTGTTGTCACTTCTACACCTTAATGACACTCAGAAACTTAAGGTAGTTCAGAAATTTATGTGGGATTCTATGTAGTTTTGGGTTAAATTTAAAGTGTTGGTTTTAAGTTATGAAAGCTTGGCTAACTGAAAGACCACTTTGCCTGAATAATACCATTATAACAACAGTTGGCAGGGACTCTCAAACTAATTAAAGCCTTCTGCTTTTAATAGGAAAGAAATCATGGCAGAATGTTTTCTGCTAGGAGACCTTGATTCTGGTATTCGCTCCATAATTTCATGATCTCAACTCTTGTTCTCCCATCCCTCTAATCCTCAATTTCTGCTATCTCCTTTAGAATTACACCTAAATTTAGACGTCGATCCTGTGAGCTGATTCACACATGCAGTCTTTTATTGTAGGTTTCTTATACGTTCCTCTAAATCATCTTGATACTAGCCACTGTCAGGAATATAGGAATTGCCATACCCGATCATACCCAGTGTCCTGTCTTTGACAGTGGTTGGCACCAACACAATGATTCCATTGTGGTACAAAAATGCTGAACAGTACCATCACTGCTTTGGGATTTAGGATTATGGAAAGACCAAGGGAGTCAAAAACCACTGTAAATTAGTATAACTACTCTGATGATTTATGAATTCCAGTTTGATTCTAATGAACTGCTGGTATTCTTTTGTCTTGTGGCTGTCTTTCACTGTATTCTTATGCCATACTCCTTATGCTAAGGAGCAAGGAGTGGTGTCCAGAAGTCTGTGAAGACCTGCAAAAACAAAGGTTTTACCGGACAGTCCAATTTTTGGCTTTTGTGTCCGGGTACCAAATGCCAGGTCATTAATCCGTACCAGGCCCTGATCAGACGGAGCTGCCTCTTACCTGCAGCTAGGATCCTTGAGATGACTGAGTGAGCAGTGTAGGGGGGGAGGGAAAGGAGTGATCGACTGGGTCGAGGCCTTCGGTGAAGAGGCGGAGAAGGGTGCGGGGCCTTGGGAAAGAAGCAGATCAGGGGAGGGGCCTCAAAGTTCTGGCAACCAGCAATTAGAAAGGTGTCAACCCTAGAGTTAATGCATCCTAGATAAATCCAGTTGTCTCCCCCTTGTTTGCACAGAGCTAGGGTTCAAAGGAGTGGAATATCCATGTGAGTGGGAATAAAAAGATGAGGTGTGGGAACATACCTATGAAACCAGAGACTGGGTAGGTTGGACTGGCAAAGGAAGCTTGTGGCAGGAGAGAGGAACAAACTTCCTTCATAGTAGAATGGATCTGATGACTAATAGTCTAGCCAGAGGGGGACAAAGTTGACTGCAGAGGTCAGTGAGGCTGCTTGAGTAAGAGAAGAAGCCATGTTCAGGAGACGAAGGAACCAGGACTCCTGAAAAGACTCTGTCCCAAATCCCAAAGAAAGCTCAAGAATGGTGAGAAAATTGAGGCAGGGAATGGCATTTAGGTGTTTCTTATTTTGCATAGGCCCATATATTTCTTGTGCTGTCTTAAGTAAAGAGTAATTGTTCTTAGAAATCCTTTAGAAAGCCTGAATCTGTTTGCTTCAGCTAGCACATCTCTGAAGAGGTAAGTTGTAAACGAGAGGGCCTGTGTTCCCAATGAACACCTGCTAGACCCAAGCAGCACGATTAGGAAGCTGGCTGATTTCAGTGCAGAGGGGCAAGAGCTGGACCTGCAGCAGGGCAGTGGTGGGGGAATCAATTGGTACAAAGAGCTATAAGGGGAGGATTTGTACTGGAAGCTGGGGGCGGGGGAAGGGGAAGAAAAGGGAAATTAGGTCTGAGTTGACGTGGGGAAGAAAACCTGGGTGGATAAAGAAAATGAGACTTAGAGTGGTGATGAAGACGGGGATGGGTAGTCCAGAGGGATGAAACTAGGATTACTAGGCAAGGAGACTGGGATAAGAAATCTGAGTAGGGGAGACTGGGATTGTCTGGATGAGGGAAATGGGACTAGTATGAGGATCTGGGATGGGGAAAAGATATGACTGGGACAAGGAGAGTTAGAGATGATGGGGCAGAAAGGGCCATGCTAGGAAGAATGGGCAGAAGAGTTTGTGCTTATTAAATCACACTCCCCTTCATTGTCTAGATGGACCTGATCTGGGATGAATCACCATTGTGCAGTGAAGGAGCCTGTTGTCTGGAGGATCCCGACACACATTTGTTATAGAAGTTGGAAGGTATGTATTATCTGTGTGTTTGGGAAAGGCAGGTCTCCACCCAGCCAAAGATAAATTTCCACTCCCCTCAACCGAGGGGGAAGCACTACTGAACCCAGATCATAAGCGAGTACTGAAGACAACAAATAAAAATACAGGAATGGGAGTGAAGGTTAAAGGTTAAAAATCAGGGATCCAGAGGGGGACACTGAGCTGTGATCCTCTGACAGTGCCTACGGCTCCTCAAAGGTGTCTAAGGAGTCTTGGAAGGCATGTAGTGAATGAGGCAAGGGATTGGAGGAAGAAAAAAGGATGATCTCATGGTTAAAGTAGGTGAATCGTTTTCCCAGAGAATTGAATTATATCCTTGCCATGGGGATACTAAACCAAACTGTTCAAGGTGGTCAGCAATTGTGTATTTCTCTTTTTCCTGGTGCCTGATGTGAGATGCTGGGGTTTGATTTGCAGAAGTGCTGAGCACTCACAGTTGCAACCGAAGTCAGTGGGAGCTGTGCTTTGACCATAGAAAGTGCTATATAATGCTAAATACTTTGAAAAATCAGGTCCAAGGTATCTCATAACAGGCATTCAGAATCAGGGGAATTTTTTGACATTTGATCTATGGGTGCTTCAGTTCCCCATCTGTAAGGTGGGAAAGATAAACAGCCCCATCTCACAAGAGTGTTGTGAAGATAAAGTAATTAATAATTGTGAATCAATCAGATACTATAGAGATGATTACCCTAGAAAAGCCCATGGAAAAAACAATAATACTGCCTTCAGAGCAGGATTTAAAGAGCGTAGAGTAGAGAACACCTGGGGCCACACATTGAACAGCAAGGGTGAAACAAGTTATTGAATAGCTGCTCATTTAAATGAGCACCATCCTGTGCACTGAATGAGGCAAGGGTCCTGTGGAAAAAATAGTATGTGATCATGTAATTAAGGAATATCTCATAATGCATTCACACAGGGAGCAAAAGTTAAGCTGCACAGGATACCTTAATTTTGGCATTTCCTAACCTTTGATTGCTTCATTTTTCAGCCTTAATATTGTTATTTTAATATAGGGTTTTTTTACTGTAATATTATTTCATAACTCAGGAATGACTGGACACACGCAGGCCTGGTCTACACTACAGACCTATATCAGTAACTACATCGCTCACAAGTGTGAAAAATCCACACCTCTGCGTGACACAGTTATACTGACCTAACCCCCCACATAGACAGTGCTATGTTGAGAGGAGAACTTCTCCTGCCAACAAAGCTGCTGCCTCTTGTGGATTAACTACAATAACAGGAGAAGCTCTACCATCCACATAAAAGCATCTTCACTAAAGTGCTACAGTGGCATAGCTGCACCTGTTCAGCTGAGCTTCTATAGTGCTGTACATGAAAACAAGCCCTATGACAGTGAGTGACTTCTTTATTTGCTTCTTTGGTCCATGAAGGCTATATGAGAGGAAGCCTGTCTCCACAGCTCCAATCTAGAAACATTTGTACCCTGAGTAACTTTAAACATGAAAATAGTTGAATTGTACTAAATGCAACTCCACTCTTGTATATCAAGTTACTCACATGTGTAAGAGTTTACAGGAGGGAGTCTACGTCAGGCTGCAAGTGAGCAATACAACATTTAATTATTTAGTCTTGTTATACTGAAGGGTGTTAATGGCAGCCATCAATCAAATACTTGGGTATAGTCCAGGGATGTACTAAACACCTTTCATTCAGGCTAAATGAGGGAGCTATTAAATGACCTTTTGTCTTGGGTGCCAACTCCATGGGTGCTGCAACCCTGTAGCACCCACAGGAAAAAAAAAGTGATCAGCTGTTTAGCAGGGTTCAGGAGGCACTGGAGGTTGGAGAAGTAGTGGGGGCAGGAAGAGGCAGGGGAGGGGGCGGAAGGAGGTGGGAAGTGGTGAGGTGGGTGGAGGCTTGGGGGAAGGGGTGGAGTGGGGGCGGGGCCTGGGCCAGAGTAGGGGTCGAGCCCCCCGCTGGGAACTTAGGAAGTCGGTGGCTCTGCCCTTCCTTTAGTGATAGCTGAAACAACAGATGCCATTGCCCAAGGCACTGGCCAGCAGTGCAGGTCCTGAGCAAAGGCTAGACCATGTAGCTCTAGGGGGTTCCCTGGGCACTAATTGGGGGTGGGGCATTGATTGGCTGCACCTGTGTTTGTCTATGTTTGAGTCAGAGGCAAAAAGCAACATGAAAGTCTGGAGAAAGCCAGAAGAAGCTGTCATGAGCATGGCCCTGAGAGGGAGCAGAGGCACACAGCTCTTTGGGGAACAGAACTGGCTGGAGGCTCAGGTTTGGAAATTGAAAGCAAGTAAACTGCCTGTTGTTGTTTGTTCCTACAGTGTTCAGGGAAAACAGGACTTTGTAAATAAACAGGATTGCACCACAAAATATAGCTGACTTCATCTTCTATTTTGCCTTCTAAGAGAAACAGGCCGGCAGGGTTCTGGATGTTGATTAATTGCTTGGGCCAAGGGCAAGAGTATCTAGATACTCCTCAGTAGGGCAGCAACAAGCCCAGTTAGAAATCTGTAAGGATCAGTTGACAGAACACTTTACAGTTATCAAAATACAGTCGGAATGGTCCCAAACACACCAAGAGTTTGGAGGAATCAAAATCAGAATCTGAACTTTGAGGCTTACACCCATATCTTCTATTAATATTAATATTGCAATAGCACCTAAAGTCCCATAGCACATGGACTCCACTATGCTAGGTGCTGTACAAACACAGAACAAAAAGATGGTCCCCACTCCAGAGAATTTAAGTTTCAAATTTGAAAATAATTCTGCTTGAAAAAGCAGGAGCAAACTGAGGGATCCTGTATATAAAATTCTTGCCAAGTCCATTCTACCCTCCTGATTTCATTCTTCCTAAAATGGAAAACATAATGCTAAATATATATCTTGATTATTTCCTTTAACATTTGGGATCATTTTTGAAGCTATATGTAGTTAAATGAAATCTTTGCTCACAATTAGGTTTCTCTGTCTTTACCATAGAATCATAGAATATTAGGGTTGGAAGGGACCTCAGGAGGTCATCTAGTCCAACTCACTGCTCAAAGCAGGACCAATCCCCAACTAAATCATCCCAGCCAGGGCTTTGTCAAGCCTGACCTTAAAAACTTCTAAGGAAGGAGAAATAAACCTCAGTTAAATAAAGTTTTCTGATTTATCTAAATGCCAACTTTTAATTCTTTTTAAGCAATGGAGCTTGTACAAACATTCACCAGCACCACCACCCTAGCCTCCCAAGTACATAGCGGTTGTCTCTTAAAATACTTTTATCAGACATGCTACAGTGTAGCAATATGTGAAACACTTCATGACATTCTGCATAAAATTCTAAGACACTGGGTTTTGTGTCAATTGTCTTGTCATTGTGAACTGTCCCAGACTGAGCTGTTGGTAGAGGAGGTATTGGAACAAATGGATAAATTAAAGAGTAAAAGTCACCAGGATCAGATGGTATTCACCCAAGAGTTCTGAAGGAATTCAGTTATGAAATTGTAGAACTGCTAACTGTGGTAAGTAGCCTATCACTTAAATCAGCCTCTGTACCAGATGACTGGAGGGTAGCTAATCTGACACCAATTTTTAAAAAAGACTCCAGAGGCAATCTTGATATGCCTAACTTCAGTATTGGGCAAATTAGTTAAATCTATATTAAAGAACAGAATTTGTTAAGTTCATGGAGGGTAGGTCCCTCAATGGCTATTAGCAAACATGGTCAGGGATGCACCCATATGTTCTGGGTGTCCCTAACCCTCCAACTGCCAGAAGCTGGGACTGGATGACTGGGGATGGTTCATGCAAAATTGGTCTGTTCTGTTCATTCCCTCTTAAGCATCTGGTACTGGCCACTGTCAGATATATGCTACTGAGCTAGGTGGACCATTCGTTTGACCCAGTAAGCACTTTATTATGACTGCAAAGTGAAATTTTAATGAAAGATATAGGAATTGGGTAATTTGAAATAGTAAGATAGAACTCTGTCAGTACCTTGTCTGTCAGTGATTACTTCATCTCATTTTATGCTTAGATTGTAAAACTCTTTGGGAAGGGATCATCTTTTTATGTGTTTGTACAGCACCTAGCACAATGGGACCCTGAACCATGGCTGAAGTCTCTACAGCAGTAGTCTCCAACCTTTTTATGCTCAAGGTCACTTTTTGAATCTAAGGGCAACCCAGAATCTACCTCGCCCCTTCACTGAGGCCCTGCCCTTCCCCAAAGCCCAACCCTCTCCCTCCCCACTCCCTCCATCACTCACTCTCTTGCACCCTCACTTTTACTGGGCTGGGGCAGGTGGTTGAGGGGCAGGAGGGGACTCCAGACTGGGGAATAGTGTTGGGGTGCAAGAGGGGCTGCAGTGTGCTGGCTCTGGGAGGCAGTCAGGGCTGGGGTGGGGGTTGGGGTTCAGGGTGGGGTGGGCTCTGGTCTGGGGCCAAGTGGTTTGCAGTGTGGGAGGAAGCTCTAGGCTGAGCCTGGGGCAGGCGGTTGGGGAGCAGGAGGGAGTTTGGGTTGCTGGCTCTGGGAGGTAGCTCAGGGTGGGGTTCAGGGTGCAGGAAGTGGTTCAGGGTGCAGGAAGGCGTAAGAGGTGCTGGCTCTGGCCCCTGCAACTCTCCCGGACAATGATAGCTGTGGGGGCAGTGCTTGCAGGCAGGAGCAGTGCCTGGAGGGGGGCCCCTGCCCCCCTGGCCAGAGGGCTGCACTGGCCACTTCTGGGAGTGGCATGGGGCCAGGGTAGGTAGAGAGTCTGCCTTAGTGGCAGCCACACTGCACCCCCAGAGGTCGCAGTTGACTGGGAGATCCTCTAGGATTGAGCAGTCGATCACGATCGACTGGTTGGTAACCACTGCTCTAGGGGCAATCACATATAAATAATTAACACCACTGATTTATTTTAAATAATTTGCATATAAATATTAAACTGAAAATATAAATATGAATTTTTATACTAATGTTTTGAAATAATACTTCAATTTTGGAGTTTCCTTTTCTTAATTTGTAGCCAGAGGATATTTTACTGCTGGGCTGATAATTTATAGACTAGTAAACTAGATACATTTTCAAATTTATACCATTTTCCACCTACTGTATTGCTACATTACTTCAGGTAGACGAGGCCCTTATGAACTGCATGTAGTCAGCTGAAAGTATACTTATACCATTTCAGTGTGTTTCAGCAGGAAGCCTGTATTTTGCCACTTAGCTGCCCACATTGTTATGCTGAATAACAGCAATTAATAATACATAAATGGTGGAGTGATGGCTTGTAGGTAAAAACTGAATGTTCTATGCATGTCAGTTTAAGATCTCCAGATTTTAAGGTGGCTTAACCAGATCAAATAACTAAACTTACAGGACTAGATTCACAAAGGGACTTAGACACCCACTTACCTCTTTAGGTGCTGAAGCAAAGTCCAACATTTAGGCACCATTGCCACTCGCAATACTACTACTATGCTAATGCCTAGCCCTGTAGGTTTCTATATCCTCGCACCAAAGATACTCAGGCATGAGTAGATCAGGAATTCTGGGGGCTCCCTGACTTGTGTATGTGTCCACAATATGCAATAGCCAGGGCACTCACCTTGGATGTGAGAGACCTGTTTTCTAATCCCTGTTCTGCCTGACTTGGAGCAGGGACTTGGATGCAAGTCTCCCATGAGTGCCCTAATCACCAGGCTATTTGGTATTCGGGGAGGGGAGGGAGGAGTGTCTCTTCCAATCCATCCTGTTGGAGCTGTTCCACTTTTTATGAATAATTATTGGAGCAGGGATTTGAACCTGACTCTCCCACATGAGTTCCCTAATCACTGGACTATAGTCTCTTTCTATTTCTGTCTCCCTCAGGCTGGACCTGGCTTTGGTGCCTAACTCCAGGAGAGAGATCCCCAAGTGGAGCTAGATGTCTGCCTCTGGCCCATCAATTTGGTGCCTAAATACCTCTGGTGATCTGGACCTTAAGTCCCACCTCTTTCCTTTGTATTTCACTCCTGGTTACCATAGTCCTCCTTTAGCTTGTGATCTTCTGAGAATCCCTAATTCTCCCCATATGGTTCATGGGGAGCCTAGGTGCCTAATTTGGGGCTCTGAATTCCTCCAGATGTCAGGGTGCCTAGAAGTTAGACATTGCAACAAGGGACGGCTCCAGCTTTTTTGCTGCACCAAGTGGCGAAGAGAGAGAAAAAAAAAAGAAAAACCCAATTGAGCTGCCGCCAAATTGCCACTGAAGAGGAAGAGAGGGAATGAAGGATGTGCCATTGAATTGCCGCCGAAGACCTGGACATGCCACTCCAATAACACATGGATTGTCGCCCCTTTCTATTGGCCGCCCCAGGCACCTGCTTCCTTTGCTGGTGCCTGGAGCCAGTCCTGATTGCAATGCTTGTGAATCTAGCCTATAAAGATTGCTCCTACTATCAAACTCAATGGAAAAACCCCCATTAACTTCTTTGGAACAGAAGAAGGACCATACTGTAGATCATTGCTAAGGGTGACTTCCCACTGCTGGTGAAACCAATGAGAATTCAAACAGAAGGAAGCTGCCTAATCTCTGATTATAAAGGTCTCTGTGACATTTTCTAGGAATGCACAGGACTGTGGGTTACCTTGTAGCCCCCCATCTCAGCAAGAGAAAGCTTTGCTGGTGATAAACTGGGTGACCTACTCTGATCCATGAGAGGACCTTCCCTCTTATCCCATGACTGCTCACCTGGCTTAAGAGCTGTTGGTGAGGGACCTTGTCAAAGGCTTTCTGAAAGTCTCATCCTAAATCTCTCATAAAAGACAGGAAACAAAGGGTAGGAATAAATGGAGAGAGATAAATAGTAGGGTGCCCCAGGGATCTGTACTGAGACCTGTGCTATTCAATATATTTATAAATGATCTGGAAAAAGGAGGTAAACAGTGAGGTGGCAAAGTTTGCAGATGATACAAAATTACTGACGATAGTTAAATACAAAAAGACTGCTAAGAGTTACAAAGGGATTTTACAAAACCTGGGTGTCTGGGCAACAAAATGGCCAATGAAATTCAATGTTGATAATTAGTAATGGGTATTGGAAAATATAACCACAACTATACATACAAAATGATGGGATCTAAATTAGCTGTTACCATGCAAGGAAGAAATCTTGGGGTCATTGTGGATAGTTCTCTGAAAACATCAGCTGAATGTGGAGCAGTAGTCAAAAAAGCGAACAACGTTAGGAATCATTGGGAAGGGACAGAAAATAAGACAACAAATATCATGATGCCATTATATAAATCCATGGTACGCCCACATCTTGAATACTGCATGCAGTTCTGGTCACTCCATCTCAAAAAAGATATATTAGAAATAGATAAGCTTCAGAGAAGGACAATAAAAGTGATTAAAGGTATAGAACAGCTTCCATATGAGGAAAGATTTAAAAGACTGGGACTCTTCATCTTAGAGAAGAGACAACAAAGAGGGGCTTTGATAGAAGTTTATAAAATTATGACTGGTGTGAAGAAAGTGAAGAAGGAAGTGTTATTTACCCCTCCACATAACACAAGCACCAGGGGTCACGCAATGAAATTAATAGTCAGAAGGTTTAAAACGAACAAAAGGAAGTACTTTTCATACAACACACAGTCAACTGTTGAATTTGTTTCTAGGGGATGCTGTGAAGTCTGAAAGTATAGGTGGGTTAAAAAAAGAATAAGATAAATTAATGGAGGATAGGTCCAACAATGGTTATTAGTCAAGATGATAAGGAATGCAATCTTGTGCTCTGAGTGTCCATAATGTCTGACTGGCAGATGCTGGGATTGGATGACAGAAGATGGATCACTTGATAATCAGGTTGTTCTGTTCATTTCCTTTGAAGCATCTGGAACTGGCCACTCTTGGAGGAGAGGAGACTGGGCTAGATGGACCATTTGTCTGCCCCAGTCTGACTCAGATCCTGTGTCAACTGACTCGGGCTCATACTATGTGGCTAAAATAGCAGTGTAGATGTTCCCAGTTGGGCTGGAGCCTGGGCTCTGAAACCCTGCACGTGGATGGGTCTCTGATCCCGGGCTTCAGCCCAACTGGGAATTCCAGTGGAATTCACAGACCAAGTTAGACACCCAGACTCCCCATGAATTGTATGAAGACAGGGATTCTCAGAAGACCACAAGCTAAGGGGGGGCCTGAAAGTCCAATTACACTGCATACACTGGATCACCATTGTCCACATGTTGTTGACCCCCTCAATGAATTCTAATAGATTGGTGAGGCATGATGTCCCTTTATAAAAGCTGTTTTGACTCATCCACAACAAATCGTGTTTATCCATGTGTCTGATAATTCTGGTTTTTTACTATACTTTCAACTAATTTGCCCACCACTGAAGTTTGGCTTACCGGCCTGTAATTGCCAGCATTACCTCAGGAACCTTTTGAAAAACTGTTGTCACATTAGCTATTCTCCAGTCATCTGGCACAGAAACTAATTTAAGTGATAGGCTACTTATCACAGTTAATAATTCTGCAATTTCATATTTGAGTTCCTTCAGAACTACTGGCTGATACCATCTGGTCCTAGTGACTTATGACTCTTTAATTTACCAATTTGTTCCAAAACCTCCTCAATTGACACCACAATCTGGGATAGTTCCTCAGATTTCTCAGATATTTCTAAAAAGAATAGTTCAGGTGTAGGAATCTTCCTCATATCCTCTACAGTGAAGACTGATGCAAAGAATTCATTTACCGTCTCCACAATAGCAATGTCTTCCTTGTGTGCTCATTTAGCACCTTCATCATCCAGTGGCCCCACTGATTGTTTGGCAGGGTACCTGATTCTGATGTACTTAAATTTTTTTTTTACTATTTTCTTTTTATGTCTTTTGCTTGTTGCTTTTCAAATTCTTTCTTGGGCTGCCCTCCATATTATACTTTTACACTTGACTTGTCAGAGTTTATGCTCCTTCTCCGCTCCCCACTGGGATTTGACTTCCAATTTTTAAAGGATGTGTTTTTGCTTTTACTTTGCTGGTTGGCGATGGTGGCATTTTTTTGGTTCTCTTACTATTTTTTTTTTTTAATTTGGGGTATACATTCACTTTGAGCCTTTATTTTGGTGTTTTTAAAGTTCCCATGCAGCTTGCAGGTATTTTGCTTTTCTGACCATTCCTTTTCATTTATGCTTAATTAGGTTACTCATTTTTCTGTAGTTCCCCTTTCTGAAAAAAATACATAATGCAACAAGCTTCATTGGTATTCTCCCTCCCCCCACCAACACACACAAGGATGTTAAATTTATTTATATTATCGTTGCTGTTACTAGATGGTTCAGCCATATTCACCTCTTGAAACAGATACTGTGTTCCATTTAGGACTAAATCGAGAATTGCCTCGCCCCTTGTGGGCTCCAGGACTAGCTGCTCCAAGAAGCAGTCATTAACCATGTCTAGACACTTTTTATATGTACAGCCCATCCTGAGGTGACATGTACCCCGTCAATATAGGGATAGTTGAAATCCCCCATTATTACTGCATTTTCAGCTTTTATAGCCTCTCTCATCTCCCTGAGCATTTCACAATCATCACTACCATCCTGGTCAGGTGGTCGATAGTATATTCCTACTACAATATCTTATTATTGAAGCACTGAATTTTTATCAATAGAGATTCTGTTGCATAGTTTGATCCATTTAAGATTTTTACTATATTTTGACTGTATGCTTTCTTCCATGTATAGTGCCCCTCCCCCTGCAAGCATGACCTACCCTGTCATTCCTATATATTTTGTACCCTGGTATTACCCTGTCACATTGATTGTCACCTTGCCACCAAGTTTCTGTGATGCCTATTATATCAATATCCTTATTTAATAGCAGGCACTCAAGTTCATCCATCTTAGTATTTAGATTTCCAGCATGTGTATACAAGCACTTATAAAATTTGTCACTTTTTAGTTATCTACCTTCATATGATGTAATTAAAAGGGATTCTTTTTCATTTGACAGTTTCTCTTCAGTTCCTACCTGTATTTCATCATCTTCCATCCTCTCCTCCCTACTAGGACATAGAGAATCTCCATGAATAGATCCTTCCCTGAGGGATGTGTCTGTCCAAACCATGTGCTACTCCACACCTGCCAACTTTCTCCCAGCCCTTAGTTTAAAAACTCCTCTATGACCTTTTTAATTTTACATGCCAGCAATCTGGTTCCATTTTGGCTTAGATGCAGCCCATTCTCCTTTCCCAAGAGGTCCCCCAGTTCCCAATAAACCTAAATCCCTCTTCCAAACACTATTATCTCATTGGCACATTGAGACCCTGCAGTTCTGCCTGTCTAACTGGCCCTGCACATGGAAGTGGAAGCACTTCAGAAAATGCTACTTTGGATGTCCTGGACTTTAATCTCTTATCTGCCAGCCTAAATTTGTCCTCCAGGACCTCTCTCCTACTTTTTCCTATATCATTAGTACCTACATGTACCACGACCACCGGCTCTTCCCCAGCACTGCTCATAGTGTTGTCTAGATGTCTCAAGAGATCCACAATCTTTACACCCAATAAGCAATTCACCAAGTGGTTCTCCCAGTCATCAGAAACCCAACTATCTATATTTCTAATGATTGACTCCCCCATTACTATTACCTGTCTCTCCCTAATGACAGGGATTCCCTCCCCAGGAAGGTATCCTCAGTATGAGAGGATACCACGATATCATCTGTAAGGAGGGTCCCAACTGTGGGATTGTTTCTCTCCACTCCAGTTTGATGTTCTCCTTCCCTGAGACTTTCATTCTCCTCAACAGGTTAGAGGCTTTAGACTGGCAGTGGGACCACTCCACTGTGCCCTGGAAAGTCTCATCTATGGACCTCTCTGTCTCCCTAAGCTCCTCTAGTTCAGCCATTCTTGTCTCAAGACATACCCTAACAGTCCTTTTTTTTTTGCCTTGCAGGTAACACTTAGTACACCCCAGTCCCTAAGCCCACTTGAGGAGCATTCCCATGTGGTATCTATCACCTATCACTGGACACTCTTACAGTAATTACTAAGTTCACTGCCTCCAAAGAGACAGTGTACACACCAGCTTGCTTGATTCAACTAAGAATTCATATTTTGCTCAATATTACAGCACCCAGATCTACTTTTGACAAAACAAAGAGAAGTTTATTAACAAAGATAAAGATTCAAGTGATACTGAGTAAGGGTTTCAGAAACAGATATGGTTACAAATGAAACAAAACTATACCACACTTATAAGAGACTAACACAACTTTAGCAAGCTACAGTTCCTAGGCTAAAGCAATTTTTGTACCCTCAAAGATTTTCTATAGAGCTTGCTGCTTTTTCAGACAAAATAGATTTTTATGATTTTCCCACATACCCTGTTTGGGGTAAACAGATAACCTGTTTCTGCCTTTGTTTCATTACACACTCTAAAGCATAGTATCAGCAAGTATCTATAATTTTTCAAATAGTGTTAATATAAACATTTCACAGTGATATTAATGACCAGTGTTTTACCAGTTTTCATTTAATATATTACAAGACAAGACTTTCTAGATAAATCCTTTTACAACAATGTCTTAGGTATAGTCAGGGGAGATTGGGTTTGTGCATTATGTCCACCGAGGTGCTGCTGAAATCATGCTCTACTAGATTTTGGTGGTGGTGGGCATGAAGGTGAGGAAAGGGTGAAGTGGGATAGTTGTGGCTGGCAAAAAATAGATTCTACTCACAGATTTTCCCAGGAAGAAGAGTAATTTGCTGCAGCTCTTTCTTCCTTTAATCTCTCTGCAGGTTGAGCCTTTGTCATTTCAGGGAGTCTTCAGAATCCTCACTTCTTTCCTTCCCTTTTATTGTCTTTTTCACTAAACTCCCACTGCCTGCCAGCTGTAGACTGAGCTTTAAGTTTTACTTGCAACTTCTGACCACGCAAAAGAGGAGCATGTAGAGAAAAGTCTGGAGCATAGAGAGCAAATGTGGGAGTGGGTAAAAGTCCTCTGGTGCCTCCATACAGGTGCTTGGATGGGTGAATTTTGGTAAAATTAGCAGAGATTTTCCTCCAAAATAGTTAGAATTTCTGTAGAAATTTTTTCACTTCATTTTCCTTAGTTTATTCTTGTATTTCATTACCAGACCAGATTATATTGAGATACAAGGTGGTTCATTCAAACTCTATATTAGCTGACTAACTTGAACTACTGTCTCTGCTGTTGGACCAAGACCAACAACAAGATGCACTATCAGAGTCTAACAGTTTTTATCAGACTGCACTCTGAACTCCTCTCTTGCTGTAATTGTGTAAAGAAAATAGCAAACATCTTATTTTTCCAAATCAAAAGTACAATATTAGATTCTTTGTATATTCAAAACTTCAGCTCGGTTACTATGAAATATATTTTCAAATGAATGGGACATTAGAAGAGGCTGATATAATTAGTCACTGTGGATAAATGCCTTACCTCATTGGTCCCGGTGTGACAGTCAGCAATGAAATGGTTAAGAATGTAAGCAATTAAGCTGTTATATTTTGACTTCAACATTAACAATCTAATAGCTTAGTCTTCTATTAGAGCTATTGTTTTATTCTGCACACTCCGAAAGATGACAGTATGTCAGTTTGTATTGTGAAGGCTCTTTCTAAAACATGAAGTTTGGGGATTTTTTTTTTAAATGAAAGCTTAGAGTCTGGTGAATACAGCAAAATCTGCAGGAAATCCATTGGTAGGCTCTAAATCCTCCGATTTACCAGATTTTCTTCGCTTATAGTTTGCTATTGTCCAAAAGCATGAGTAATAAACAGGATGAATTTGAATTAATACTGCTGGAGGAAAAGTATGCAAAAATAGCAATTACTGCAACATGGTGGGATGAATCACACAACCAGAATGCTAATATGGATGGGTATATATTAAATTGAATGGAATAAAAATAGGAATTAATAGAGAAACATCACTTTATGGTTACATTTTCATGATAAGAACATTGTTAAAGCCTAAATTTCTTTAAAGCATTATTAGAAGATTATTTAAAAAACACACAAGTGTTTTAAAGCCAAGAATATTGGAGTTAAATTTACATTAAAAACCATAGCTATAAACCTGTATCATTTAGAGTACAGCTGCTGAGCACCCCTCAGTAACAGCACTTTTCAGGTCAGAAATATATTAATGGGATATACAGGTTTTGCAACAGCTTTGACAATTTGCAAGTCATTGACTCTAAGGCCTACAATCTCCACCTCTGAATTTTACATCAATATTTTTTTCCCAGCAAGGATACCCTTTAGTGAAGTAGTTAAAGTTAGGTATATTTTACATCAATTAGACATTTCTTGCCTTGGGGGAGGACCATGAAAAACTGATGGTGTTTAGGAAAAACAATCATGACAAACTTTCAGCTTTAATGACAATTTTTATTTGCAATATTACTTTAGACATAAAACAGCAACAAACTGCTTAGATGAGCACTTACATCTATGGGGATGGGAAGGGCTGGGCTGCTTTAACAAACATTTTTAAGGTTCAGAGTTCCATAAAGATTTTTGCTTTGTAATTTGAGAGGCATAAAGATTGAAGCCTGGAGTCCAGATATGGAACAATAACCATAAGGCCAAAGCTGGCACAAGCAGCCCTAAGAGCAAGAAGCAAATCAGACTGCCCCTTAGATATATGCAAAAAGATTGCAAAATGACCCAGTGTATTTTGCTTCCTTTGTAAAACTCTTTAAAGCCCAGGCCTAGCTTGAACAGCTGATCATCTCCATGCTATCATCATGGGCCTCTCCATCTGATGCACTCAGCACATCGTCTTTCATCAACTCTGAGGCTAGCAGTGAGGTGACAGCACAGCTGGCTTTTCTCTTTGCCTGGCGAGGTCCTCTATTCCTCCAGAACGCTGCTCCTGACTGCAGGGCCTCCATCAGGCTGTCCATCACCCCTGTCTCATCACCCCAGTCTCACAAAACTGGATTACTGGGGAACAATATAGCAGAAGAAATTCAATGTTGATAAGTGCAAAGTAGTGAACACTGGAAAAAATAATCCCAACTATACATACAAAATGATGGGTTCTAAATTAGCTGTTGCAGCTCAAAAAATTCACACAGCTGATGTCACCATTAGCAACACCCAGCTGAATACTGTTGCAGATTTCTGCTATCTTGGTAGTGTATTGTCAAATGATGCTACTATAGACAAGGCGCTAACAAGTCATATCAACAAAGCCAGTTCATCATTTATCAGGCTATCACGCAGAGTCTGGCAGAAACATGGCATTAAGCTTTAAACCAAGTTAAAAGCCTATAAAGCCGTTGTGCTGTCCAACTTGTTGTATGGGTGTGAAGCCTAGACCTGCTACAGACATCATATTAAGTCTTCGAGGTAAATTCCATTTACGACATCTGTGTCTCATATGTTGCGTCAAATGGCAGGGTAAAGGTACCGATAATGAGGTTCTGGAATGTAGTCACTCCATAGGGATTGAAATCATGCTTATTGTATAACAGTTATGCTGGGCTGGTCACGTGTTGAGGATGGATGACACCAGAATGCCAAAGCAGTTTCTGTATGGCAAACTGAAAATGGGCAACTACGTACAAGTTGGACAGAAGCATTGCTTCAAGGACATACAGAAGCATAGCTTGAATCAGTGCAACATTGCCATTGACAGTTGGGAGTCATCAGCACCAGAGAGATCTGATGAGTAGTAGTCAATGATGGAGCTACCCAGTTCGAGATTAACTGCCATATGAATCTTGAGGTACAGAGGCTGAGCAGAAAACCGGGGAAGACTCAGAAGGCCCAGATTGTAATCTCTTCCTCAGCAACAAGCTACCGACGCACTTCCTACAAAAAGGACTGCCACTCGCACATTGGTCTTTTTAGCCATAACCATACTCACAAGATGTAATGACATGTGTCAGCATCATCTTCAGTCACTAAATACAGTAACAACCATTTAAGAAAGATCTTGGAGTCATTGTGGATAGTTTCTGAAAACATCCTCCCAATATGCAGTGGCAGTCAGAAAAGCTAAGAATGTTACGAACCGTTAGGAAAGGGATAGATAATAAGACAGCAAATAGCATAATACCTCTATGTAAATTCATAGTACATCTACAGCTTAAACACTGTGTGACATTCTGGTCACCACATCTCAAAAAAGATGTATTAGAATTTGGAAAAGGTACAGAAAAGAGCAACAAAAATGATTAAGGGTATGGAACAACTTCCCTTTGAGGAGAGATTTAAAAAACTGGGACTGTTCAGTTTACAACAGAGATGACTAAGAGGGGCTGTTATAGAGGTCTATAAAATCTTGAATGGTGTGAACAAAATGAATAAGGAAGTGTTATTTACCCCTTCACATAATATCAGACCCAGGGATCACCCAATGAAATGAATAGTCAGCAAGTTTAAAACAAACATAAGGAAGTACTTCTTCACACAACACACTGTCAACCTGTAGCTTATTTCTACGGGATGTTGTGAAGTTCTAAAGTATAAGTGGGTTCGAAAAAGCATTTGATATCTTCCACAAACGTATGTCTCTCAGTGTCTATTAGCCAAGAAGGTCAGGGACGCAACCCCCTGCTCTGGGTGTCCCTAAACCTCTGACAGCCAGAAGCTGGTTCTGCACAACAGGGGATGGATCACTCAATACTTACCATGTTCACTTAATTACCTCTGAAGCATGTGGCACCAGCCACTGTTGGAAGACCCCTAATGCCCCTACTCTACTTGCGCTACATTGATGACATCTTCATCATCTGGACCCATGGAAAAGAAGCTCTTGAGGAATTCCACCATGATTTCAACAATTTCCATCCCACCATCAACCTCAGCCTGGACCAGTCCACACAAGAGATCCACTTCCTGGACACTACGGTGCTAATAAGCGATGGTCACATAAACACCACCCTATATCAGAAACCTACTGACCGCTATTCCTACCTACATGCCTCTAGCTTTCATCCAGATCATACCACTCGATCCATTGTCTACAGCCAAGCGCTACGATATAACCGCATTTGCTCCAACCCCTCAGACAGAGACAAACACCTACAAGATCTCTATCATGCATTCCTACAACTACAATACCCACCTGCTGAAGTGAAGAAACAGATTGACAGAGCCAGAAGAGTACCCAGATGTCACCTACTACAGGACAGGTCCAACAAAGAAAACAACAGAACGCCACTAGCCATCACCTTCAGCCCCCAACTAAAACCTCTCCAACGCATCATCAAGGATCTACAACCTATCCTGAAGGACGACCCATCACTCTCACAGATCTTGGGAGACAGACCAGTCCTTGCTTACAGACAGCCCCCCAATCTGAAGCAAATACTCACCAGCAACCACACACCACACAACAGAACCACTAACCCAGGAACCTATCCTTGCAACAAAGCCCGTTGCCAACTCTGTCCACATATCTATTCAGGGGATACCATCATAGGGCCTAATCACATCAGCCACACTATCAGAGGCTCGTTCACCTGCGCATCTACCAATGTGATATATGCCATCATGTGCCAGCAATGCCCCTCTGCAATGTACATTAGCCAAACTGGACAGTCTCTACGTAAAAGAATGAATGGACACAAATCAGACGTCAAGAATTATAACATTCAAAAACCAGTTGGAGAACACTTCAATCTCTCTGGTCACTCGATCACAGGCCTAAGAGTGGCTATACTTCAACAAAAAAGCTTCAAAAACAGACTCCAACGAGAGACTGCTGAATTGGAATTAATTTGCAAACTAGATACAATTAACTTAGGCTTGAATAGAGACTGGGAATGGATGAGTCATTACACAAAGTAAAACTATTTCCCCATGGTATTTCTCCCTCCCACCCCACCCCCCACTGTTCCTCTGATATTCTTGTTAACTGCTGGAATTAGCCTACCTTGCTTGTCACCATGAAAGGTTTTCCTCCTTTCCCCCCCCTGCTGCTGGTGATGGCTTATCTTAAGTGATCACTCTCCTTACAGTGTGTATGATAAACCCATTGTTTCATGTTCTCTGTGTGTGTGTATATAAATCTCTCCTCTGTTTTTTCCACCAAATGCATCCAATGAAGTGAGCTGTAGCTCACGAAAGCTTATGCTCTAATAAATTTGTTAGTCTCTAAGGTGCCACAAGTACTCCTTTTCTTTTTGCGAATACAGACTAACACGGCTGCTACTCTGAAACCTGTTGGAAGACAGGATACTGGGCTATATGGTCTGACCCAGTAAGGTTATTCTCATGGTTTTATGTAGACAATAGTTGGTTTTGTTTCTAAAGGTAGGCCTTGATGTTGCACTGAGAACCCCTTTAGGGTAGAGTGTGTTGAAGAGGATCCCCATTAGAGATAATGGAGCTGCATTCAGGGGTACACCCCAGTGGATCTTAATGTAAGATCAGGCCCTATAAACCCTGTACATTTTGCAGTTCCTTGCACACTGATGGTTCTTAATAATTAAAATTAGAAAGAAAATTGAATAGTAAAAAAGACAAGCAGATATAAAATGAAATTTTAAAAAGAATTCAAACACAATAAGTATTTGTCTAATGAAATTCAAAAGGAAGAATTGCCAAAATCAGGACACACAATAACATTTCAGATAAAGTAAGCAAGAAAACAAATGACATTCTTTTAATAAAATGATACAAGGAAAAAGAAAGGCCTATGATAAAATAGAACATTAGTATGACAAAATTGCTGATAAGTCAAAAATAGTAGAATTCCTATATTGTTTTCCCCCCATCAATTTTTGACAAAGACAAAGGAGAAACTACTAGATGCCAGATTCAAGCAACAAAGAGGGATGTGAAGAACTAAATTGTACTAGGAAGAAAGTAGAATATGCTTCCAGGTCTCTGGTAAAAATTACAGTGGGTTGAATAATATAAAAGGAAAAAATCATAATTAATTTGACAAATGATGCAAATGAATTATTAAATTTACTTATTGAATACTGTTCAACCAATTCTAGGAGTGTTTAATCATTGTGGAGGAATTACTCCAATAGTTTGAGTGAGAAAACAAAATTCTTAAAATAAACTATTTGATTAATATTATTTGATCAGCTATGGGGAAAAAAATCAATGTTATCATCACTGCTTTCACTTTCTCCTTTGTTCAAAATATACAGGTTCTTCTATACTCATTACTTACCCCTTTATCTTCCTCTCTACTTTTTACTTCTTGTGTTCCTTCTGCTGGTCATTTCTCGATCCTTTTTCATTATCTGTTTTCTTATGCTTATCTCCTTATGCATGTTTTTATCATCTGATTTTTAAGTATTCTAAACTAATTAAAATAGTGTTGAGAAAGGTGTTGTTATGCCACTTTCTCCATCTTTCCTATTTACCTTTTCTATTTAGAGATGCTTCATGACTAGAACTATTTATCTGAGATCTATCTCCAGCTTGAAACTTCAGAGGTCTAGGAAAAATTTGTATCTGGAGACAAATCATCCTCTTGTTTTGGTCTTGCAAAAATCAAAACAAAACATGTCCAGTCATCCCATCTCTAATTCTATTAATATTTAGGACTTGAGGCTACTGTTACTGAAATTAGTAGCAAAACTCACTGATTTCTTTGGGAGGAGGAATAGCTCCTCTGTGTTTTTCCATTTAATATCTGCCAGGGTGTATAAAAATGAGTTGTTTTTTTAAATAAAAAAAAAGATTTTATGTAAATCATATTTTTATTTAAATTCAATACAAATTATTATTTTTTTTAAAAAATGATAAAACTATTTAAAATTAAATTTAAAATTGGCAACCTATGCTAAGGACAAAATGTATTATAATATATTTAAATTATTTAAATTAAATGCAAAACAACAACAACAAAACCCATTCAGTAGTACATGTTTGCTGCCAAATTTTAAAGAGAGTCAAACCACTGAGGTGGTGGAGTCACTGGCTAACCACCTGAAAACAGAGTTTGTTGAAGTGCTAAATCAGCTTTTGAGGGAGGGAAACTCTTCTGCCGGGGCAGAGTGAATTTTTTTTTCTTTTCAGTGTATTTACCTTCTTCATTTCAATGAGTAGTTTGTTCAATGAGTAGCTGAGGGCAACAAAAATGATTAGGGGACTGGAACACATGACTTATGAGGGTCGGCTGAGGGAACTGGGATTGTTTAGTCTGCGGAAGAGAAGAATGAGGGGGATTTGATAGCTGCTTTCAACTACCTGAAAGGCGGTTCCAAAGAGGATGGATCTAGACTGTTCTCAGTGGTAGCAGATGACAGAACGAGGAGTAATGGCCTCAAGTTGCAGTGGAGAAGGTTTAGGTTGGATATTAGGAAAAACTTTTTCACTAGGAGGGTGGTGAAGCCCTGGAATGCGTTACTTAGGGCGGTGGTGGAATCTCCTTCCTTTCAAGTTTTTAAGATCAGGTTTGACAAAGCCCTGGCTGGGATGATTTAGTTGGGGATTGGTCCTGCTTTGAACAGGGGGTTGGACTAGATGACCTCCTGAGGTCCCTTCCAACCCTGATATTCTATGATTCTATGATTCAAAGTTAAGAAACCAACTGGGAGCAGAAAAAGCAAGAAATCTTGTTTTTCTCTACCAGTCTATGAATTGAAAATTAGCTATGAGAGGATGAGACCTAGTAATTCTAAAGTCTCGAATGACAAGGTGAGCAGAAACAATAAGTTCAGTTCACTAATTACAGATAATACTTCCTGTTGTTTAATAAATCAGTTAGTTTTAAATGCAAAACATGTTTTGATATTTTTTTCCATATGAATCTAATCCATTGAAGGTAGTTTTATTTACTGGTAATTTTTAAAAATGCTGGGTTTATGCATTTTAATTATATTTGAATTTCTATCCAAATACATCTTGACACCAATCTCAAGTAAATTAATCATCATTTAGTAAATAAAGAATGCATCACTCACCATTTTTAATACATAAAACTGTAACAAATAAGAATCTAAATTAATATAAACTATATATTTTCCAGAATAAGCATATAGGCGTAGTTTAGTCTCATTGTTAGCAAAAAAGAATCACAAAATGTAATGCAAAGGCTTTATTTAATTGCAAATCAACATGTTTTAATAGCTACCAGATAATGAAAATGTTTTCTATAGGAAAATAACTAAAAAGTACAATTGCAAAACATGATTAAAATAAATTATTGGACGCAAGAATTGCTGTTTGCTTATTTAAATCGATCCACCCTGATATCTACTCAGCTTTTGGAACATATTTATGGAAGGTTTACAGAGCTGAGGTTGAAGGAAGGAGAGAATGAGTTCAGACACAAATGATTTTGAACATTGCAATTTCGAGAGATTTAAAAACTAAATCCTCCTATACCAACTGTTGATGAAGGAAGAAGACTTGCAAAGGACCATTCAAGATGCAAGACCATGCTATGTGACACTACAGCTACATTACAGCTATGTGAATCATCATCATCTGCTGCTGCTTACTTAAATAGATAGGCATATTTTTCAGTAGATATTCTCTTCCCAACAGCTTGTTGCAATGTATAATAATCCTGTATAAACAATTAAAAACTTTCAAAACATTATCTCTTTATAATCTATCTATGTGAGAAATCTGTTTTGTTCTTAGAACACTGAGTTCTGTCTGTCTTTGTCCCTGTCTCAAAAGGACCTCTGGCTGGGGATTAAATTAAAAAAAGGTTAATATAGTTCTTACTGGAAGGTAAATTACAATACTAAGATCAGTGGATCAAATTGCCTCTCTTAGCTATTTTCCTTCTAATGCTGTTAATTTTAGTATACTGTATTAGTGAACATTAGTGGGAAAGAGGCCAGAGAATAAAGTACTGCATTGAAAAAAAAATCAGTAGATTATAATCAAAGAGATTTAGCCATAGTCTTGAGCCTCATTGTTTCTGTTTTTACTTGCTTGTAAAAATATTTTAAAAATACTAAAAAATCTTTTCTTCTTCCCCCTTCAGAATCAAACTAGCCAAATAGCTTTCTTACGTATTATACAAACATCATATTGTTAACTTTGCCTTCCTAACAGACATCTGGAAAAACACAATGATCATTATCACTAAATAGTAAGAATAAAGCATTCTCTCTGTGCAGTGAAATTGCAAATGTCACAAAGATACAGCAGACTAGATAGCAGAGCTGAGACTGAAGGTTGAATTCTTTAGTTTTAGGTTGCTTCTGATTTTCTTTGTTAGGAAATATACAACTATTTTATGTGTTCCTGGAGCCAAGAGTTCTATTTTTAAGCCCCCCTCCCCCAAAGTTTTCTGATTCAAAACACACAAGGCATAGAAATATGAAAACTGTTTTGGCTTGAAGCTGGTAATTAATATTCACTTTGAAAAAAACAGAGTAGCAAGGAGAGGTCTGATTATATTTTATCCGCATCAAAACTGCCAATTCTCTTTAAAATGTGCAGGTGTGCAAGTTTAAAGATAAGAGAAGCTATAAAACATAACTCTTTAAGGTAGATTTTATTCTTCAAAATATTCTAATCATTCTGATCTTCATCTACAGTAATCAAACATTTAACCAGGGGCGAATTTCAGTAGGAAATATCAGCTTCTAATGGTTATTTTTGTTGTTGTCTCTGACTGTGAAATATCAAGCAGAAGACAAAATCTGCATATGAAAATTGACTCTGATAAGAATCAGTAAAACTATTTAAAAAGTTAACAAGCATTCTGAATTGTAATTAGCTTGTTCAGATTAAAAATGAGGGTCTACTGTGCAGTCACTGATAGTGTCTGAAAATAATAAATATTGAAGTGATAGGGCTGGGATAAAGAAACAATATGTAAAAGTGACAGGTCACAGAAAAATGTAGGAGAAGATTAAAAACCTGATAAAATGAAGATGAACCTTGGGGGAAAAAAAGAGGGAGTGGTTGAAGATAAAAGGTAAATACACTACTGTAATCTACCGAGAAAGCGTGGATATTAGAGTACTGGAGTTGGCGAGCTGCTGTTCTCCCCATTGTTAAGGAACTAACTAAAAATCTCTCTTCTTACAGTGAAATGGCAGGAATGAAGAAAAACCTACATAGAGAACTGAAATAACAGAAGTCATTGGGAAGAATAGTATGAGAAGCAGGATTCATGGCCTCAACTGTGCTCCCTCTTCGTATGATCCGGTGGCAGCTGCATGGGTACTAAAGAAAACAGCCTTCTGATTTAAACAAGAGGATTTCAGTGAAGAGTCTGCTGTTCTGAAACTTATTACACCTTCTCCAGAGCCTGACTTTGTTGACCTCTACGGCATGCGGCATTGTTTTCAGGCTTGCTCCACAGGCGTGGTTTGTATGGAAGAACTACAGTTGAGGTATATTGGGAGCCTCTTTTAGGAATATTAAGCTATTTGAATTTTTATAAAAATGTTTATTTAAAAAAAAACAAGCAATTTACCAACAGAGAAATCGTTAGGGAACTGTTTACAAAACAAACACTAAAAAACACAGGAATTCACAAATGTTGCAGTATTAATTTGTGCATTCCCAATTCTATTGGTCAATACCTCCTATTCAAACTGCAGGACAATTGGGAGGAACATAATATCTAAAAATGCATTTAAAGAATTCTTCAGTAAACTTGTTTGGAATGTATCTAATGTCAGCATAAACTTGCTAGTTTTATACTTTGAGGTACATTACAATTACCATGCAAATCTGACACAACCAATACAGTACAAGTTATTGCTCTGACCACTTATGCAATTGGCAGCCAGCCTTGAGCCACATATTTGACTGACAATGAGGATTAGAGCTGGACAAACTATTTTAGGGATTGGCAACCTTTGGCATGCGGCCTGCCAGGGTAAGCCCCCTGGCAGGTTGGGCCAGTTTGTTTACCTGCTGCATTCGCAGGTTCGGCCGATCGCAGCTTCCACTAGCCATGGTTCACCGCTCCAGGCCAATGGGGGCTGCGGGAAGTGGCGGCCAGCATATCGGCCAAACCTGTGGATGTGACAGGTAAACAAACTGGCCTGGCCTGCCAGGGAATTTACCCTGGCAGGCCGCGTGCCAAAGGTTGCCGATTCCTGAACTATTTGAAACACATTAAATTATTCAACAACTGTTTATTTGTTTTTTTTAACTATCTATAAAGAGATTTTGATCTTTACTAATCTATTCCCTGTTCACTTGCTTAAGGTACACTTTAACATAGTTCAGCCTTTGGATTACTTGCAAGCTGTTCATTTTGACTATTCATTATTTGTTGTGTGTGACAGTCCAATGGTATTATTCTTGCTTCCTGCTTGGATGACCAAAACTTTTCTAAACAGGAAGGAAAACAAAGATTGCATAAGGGTTTCATAAACATTTCCAGGACAACCACAGACCTATGAGTATTTGGGAGAGTTCTGATTTCTATGAACTTTCTTGTGATCAGAAAAGAAATCACTAATATGACCATTGTCAGAAACTGAATAAAAAAGTTTAAAATCCCATTTATCCATCTTTAGGAATTGTCATTTTCATAAAAAAAGATGTATTTTCAAGTTATGTACACAGGTGTAAACCAGTAGCGACTTGGGTGAAGCCAGTAGTGGGCAGCAAGTAAGAAAAGAGAAATGTAAATTGTATCATGGATTTTTGTTTATTTATTTTTAAATTGAGTAATAGGTGGCGTCTGAGATTTGACAAAATAAATATCTGTGTAGACCCAAGAAAAACCTACGATCTGCTCCATCTATTTGCCAGGACAGGATTGTTCCCTACAATTCATTTTCTAGTTTAGGTCATTTTGTTTTCTTTAGAAAGCTATCATATCAGGTCTCCCTTTCAATGAAAATTTCATATCCTGTAGTATTTAATCCGTGGCCTAAAAATTATAACTAATAAAAATGAAGCTTTTGGTCATTGAAGAGCAAACCCTATAATGAGTAAACACCAATATTTCATTCTAAATAGTGATCCATAAAATAAACACTAAAAAAAATAGGTAACATCTGTGGTGGTGTTTCCTGTCTAAAGTTCATGACAAGACAGGAACAATAAGTCAGGGCCAAGTCTGCGTGAGAGGAGACAGAGGACGAAGTGCATGTGAGAAGAACTTTTGTAGGGGTAGGAGTCATGAGGATGGGGCAGGAGGCTGGAGAACAGACTTTGGCAGAAGGAGAGAAAATTATACAATAGAGAGGGAGATTGGGGTTGTTGAAAATAGTGAAGTGCTTGTGCATGTTCCAGAAAAGTAGAATTAAAACCATAGTGAGGGAAGTTTCAGAGTAGCAGCCGTGTTAGTCTGTATTCGCAAAAAGAAAAGGAGTACTTGTGGCACCTTAGAGACTAACAAATTTATTTGAGCATAAGCTGTGAAGTGAAGTGAGCTGTAGCTCACGAAAGCTTATGCTCAAATAAATTTGTTAGTCTCTAAGGTGCCACAAGTACTCCTTTTCTTATAGTGAGGGAGCAAACTGGACAGCAGTTGGTCCAGATACCAAAGTGACTGTGATACCACACTCAGGTTTGGTTAAAGTGAAGTCCACAACTTTTATTAACTATGACATAATACAGTGATGGGAGGAAGAGCCAGGCCGCTACTGATGCCTGAGCTATTGGTTAAGTGTTAGTTAGATTTCCCAATTTTACATTCTGTGGTTTGGCATGGTTCAGCTGACTCTAGATCAGCCACTGTATTACAGCTATTGTGAGTGAGGGCCTCTGGAGAGACATTCACACTTAGGAAAGACCTTCTGAATTTTTAATAATTTTATTAGCAAAATTAGTTATATCACAAACACTATAATAAAACAAAGTAGCTAGATATAATGCAGAATGTTAAAAAATTGCATAATCACACCAGCCTATGCTGGGGAGCCCTGTAGTAGACAAGATGGCCCAAGATTACTCCTTGGCCCTTTTCTGACCCTACTAATGTTGGGGTGCCCTTCTCCCAAAGGTTGCTAGGCCTTTTACTTCAAGCTTATTAACATATACATTAGTTAATCCTCATGGCATTTCTGCGGTTGGACATTTGTTGATGTTTTGAATTTAAAATATTTAAAGCTGGTATAAACTGGCATCTTGTAGTTACCAACCAGCAATTTAGGAACACTTGCTTATAACAGCGGTCTTCTTTGTGACATCTTGTGGTACAAGGTCATTTATTGGTTAGCTGCTTATGTCAAATCTTTTATACCTTAGTTAGTTTGGCTAAGCTATGATTTTATAGGCTTGAGGCCTGTAGGCTTTCACATTGCTGCCTAAATCCGTATCTGTATTTTATGCCCCAAAAGCTGTAACAAATAGCTGCCTACACTACTCCCCCATAAACTATTTGGCAGGTAAATCCTCTGAAGTTCTCAAACAAATAATTACAAACACATAGGAATCCTGAAGAGGAGGTTTCTTTCTAGCCCCCTCCTGTGAAATCCAAACAGAGATTATGCCCCCAAAGATTCACTGTTCACTCTTTAGCCTTTCACCATGTGAAGAATGTTGATTCAAAGGTGGGGTGCTTCTTTCTCCATGAGGCAAAGAATCCTCCTGCTGCCCTGCTATACAACTGCAACAAATAACTATCAGAACTAAAATACTTCCTCAGTAGCCAAATTTCCCATATGCTCTAAGGAAGGCACCCACACCACTAGCTGACAGTTTGTGATGTGGCAAAAATCTTTCCTAGTCCCTTAAAAGGGACTTGCCAAAACCCACAGGCAATGAAAAATCTAGCATTTTGAAACAGGAAGAAACACAATAGGAAAAGGCAGGTAGGGCAAAGGAAATGAGTGTGAATAGTGGCTTGCCCAAGTGGGAGCAATATAAACTGCCTCCCTCTCCTCTTGAGTGTCATTGGGCCCGTGAGGTACTCTTGCAGCCCAGAATGGGCCTATCAAACTGCAAACTGAAACCAAGCCCCAATCCATGCAATAGAATGCAAAGTGGCAGGAGGGGTCTCTAATACTCCTCTTGCTGCCAGATAGGACCTCAGATATGTCTTTACACTACTGGTCCAGTCAAACCCTCCCACCCCACAAAAAAGGGAGTTGTATTATTGAATAACTGTCATGGGAGATAAAATGGCAGATGTTACACATTGTTCCAGTAACGCACTATATGGTCACCAAATCTATTGTGGTTGAACGAAGTTACTGGATCCCATGTGCGTCCAACCCAGCTGGGACTGGGTAAAGTGTAGTCACTATTTCTAGTTCTGGGACCCCAGGCACATTCCCAGGCCTAGAGCAGAACCTCACACTTAAAAAGGACCTCTGTCTCTGTGCCATGGGCTTAAATTGCAGTACTAGACTCATCTGTCATACTTGCCTGTCTCTCCCACCCCCAACAGAAAAACATTGCTCCATTGGAGTGGGCCAATAGTTGAGAGTCAATCATAGCTGAGAGCCCCAGACTGCAGCCTTAATAGCTCTTGGTAATGGACTTTCAACAAGGTGTCAAACACTTTTCCTGGGCAGAATTGTCCCAGCTGTGTCAATCTCAGGATATTAGAGAGACAAGGTGGGTGAGATAATATCTTTTATTGGACCAACTTCCATTGGTAAGAGAGACAAGTTTTCAATCTTATGTAAACTTGGAAGCTTGTCTCGCTCACCAACAGAGGTTGGTCCAATAAAAGATATTACCTCATCCACTTTGTCTCTTTAATTTCCTGGGCTGGGCAGTGTCTGGAATGTAGCATAATAGACTGTCCCTGGGCAAGTTTGAAGAAATGTGGCCACCACATGGGTACAAAATAGACTTCACAGTCTGATACAGTCATATCCCATGCCATCACAGCAGACATTTGCAATATGGTAGACAATGAATATGGCAAGGTAATCCAATTCAGACAAAGATTTGAGAAATTTAGTAGATATAGATTTGTGCTGTGATGTAAGATAAAAAAAGACACATTAATTTGAAAATAAACCCTTCTAGCTTCATGAAAATGAAATTAATGTCTTAAATAATCTGTGGGAGGGGGCAGGGAGTGTGTGCCAGAGGCAACAAGGGAATGAACAGGAAATATGGGGGACAAGGGAGCTCTGGAGAGCCAAAGTGAATGCAAAAGAACACAGTACTACATTCTGATAAAATTCACTGAGTGCCATTCTGTTTACACCCAAAACAAACAGGTGAAAAAGCTGATTACAGAACAAACATATTGGAAGAAAAAAGAAATGTTCCAGACTTCTTGTGAATAATAACAAACTTCTACTCTTTATAAAGGGGTAATATGACAGCTGTGCAAAACTGTAACATGTTTTGTGTGTGTGTGTATGAAACTTTTGGCTGTCTTCAGTCTCAAAATTTAACGTTTCACTAAAATTTTACAATAATGACAATTTAGCTGCAAGACTATATAAGAGCAAAATATTTTACATGTATTTGCAGTGAAAATAAATCTGCTTGGAACTGGACTCATTTTCACTGAAAATGGTCCTGTTTTAGTATGAAATGTTCTCAATCATGACAATGGAACAAATTTTAATTTTCCAATTAATGACAATGGAACTAAACCTTGAACGTCATATGTACCTCATAATAAAAGATTGCCAGACACCATAATCCTCAAGAGGTTGGATTGTATGCATATATTTCACATAAACATCAGAGATATTTAGTGCTTGTTTGAATTAAATTGAACTGCCTGATATTCTGAGGTCCACCTATTACTATATTATAGGTTTTTTTCCTTGAAAATAAGAACATAAGAATGGTCATACTGGGTTAGACCAAAGGTCCATCTAGCCCAGAGTCCTGTCTTCAGACAGTGGCCAGTGCCAGGTGCCCCAGGGGGAATGAACAGAACAGGTAATCATCAAGTGATCTATCCCCTGCCACCCCTTTCCCAGCTTCTGGCAAACAGAGGCCAAGGACCCCATCTCTGCCCATTCTGGCTAATAGCCATTGATGGACCTATCCTCCATTAATTTATCTAGTTCTTTTTTGAATCCTGTTATAGTCTTGGCCTTCACAACATCCTCTGACAAAGAGTTCCACGGGTTGACTGTGCATTGTGTGAAGAAATGTTGACTTGCACTCAAATATAATTCAATTAGATAGAAGCTTCAATAACCAAAAAATAGCAAGGGATTAGTGTGATTTCAAATATTGGCATAAGAAAAAGCAAGCTCGTTATGAGTGCATTCTTGCTTCTCTGCTGAGTTGATAACTGTAAGTGAGTTTCAGAATGAAATACAAAGGTTAAGTCCAAGTGTCTAACACTGTAAAAGTAAAGTGAAATGTGTCTGTAGTGGAGACAAAGGGCCTACAGCTATCTTAAAGAGGTAATATTTTTCAGACTGTATCTGAACACCCAGAAACCAAATTCATAACAAAAAAGCATCTGTTACCTTTCACCTAATATCACAGTTGATGGACGAGCTCTAAAAGCACACATATTGTTTCAGTTATGTGGATATTAGGGTATCCATTGTGTGTGTGTGCATGTATGTGTGTGTAAAATAAAAATTCTCTGAAGAATTTGCTGGAGCTCTGAAGTAGACAGGTTATAGTTCAGAGAGGTGTGACATAACTAATAAAATATGGACAAGATGAAAGTGTTTCAAAAATTACAAGCCATCAGACCAGATCCTCAGGTGGCATAAACCAGGATAGCTTCACTGACTTCAGTCACCCAGTTTGCCCCAGCTTAGACTCTGATTTATTGTTTTCTATAGTCTTTGCTTTGGCAAACAGCTAACTATAGTTGCAACATCTGGCCAGTGATAGAAACACATCAGCAACAGACAAACTGTGATACTATTGGCATGTGTCCTGTACTTGAGGAATGAAATATACTCAGCGACTGGATATAGCAGCTGGTCAGACAAAGGATATTGTTCAAGCTTCCAGCATAATTGAACATTCTGACGATACATTTTGTAAAGAAGGTGACAGTCTCAAAAAGAGGTTTCTAATTGTTGTTGAAGGGATCAGCCCATATCCAGAGCAAATATTGTTGGAACAATACTATGGCATACAAAATCTGCAAGTAGGATTGGTACTATGTTGAATAAGTAAAAAATGTATATAGATCCTTTCATTGATGCTCAAAGCTTGATTTTTAAAGAGGCCTTGATGCTACCTCTTTTTTTTTTTTTTTTTTTTTGGTGACAAGCACCAGTCATATTATTTAGGTATCTAAGTATCCAAGTGTGCCTGTAAATAAGGCACTTTAAGGGATTGTCTACACAGGGAAATTCACCAGAATAGTTATTTCAGAATAGATTCCCCACCTGGACAGCCTTTTTGTGATTTAGCCTAATCCACTGAAAATTGATTAAAAATCTTCAGGGTATTTAGCTGAGAAACAATACCGAGTCTCCACCGGTCATGAACTGCAATTTGTGAAAGATTATAACTTGGCCAAATTCGGATGGATTTTCACAGGGATGACAAAAGGCAGATCTCTGACATAAAAACCACCCCAAATTTGCTAAATTTCAAGTCTATGCTCCAAAGCAAGGGGTCACTAGAGCTTTTCAAGGAGAAGGTTCCAATTTTCTTTTTTAAATAGTAACAGCATATTGTTATGAGCTATGTGAAACCTTGTTATGGGATTGAGGTTGACCCATGTGAACTCACCCTTCAGTTAACATAAATGTAAGCATAAGCCCCAGCTAAGATAAAAAGAGTATGTGACCCTGCCCAGGAGCTTTTGGCTGAATATTATTTTGGGTAGGTGTGTGAATGTGTGGAAGGCAGAACATAAAGAAACTGAGAACAGACAAGAAAGACAGAGAGAGATAGCATGAAGGAGCAGCTGAAAGTGTGGAAGAAACTTGAGTAGAGTTTTTGGGTCAGTGTGCAGACTGAAAAGAGTGTTCTTAATGCTATGAGCAAAAGAAGCTGTTTCCTGGTATTTGATTCCTTCTGTATTCAGAAACACAGGGCTTTGTAACTAAACAAAACTATATAGAAGAAATAGGTGACTATCACTAATTTCTACTCTGAACTGCAACATCCACAGGGCCCCAAACTTTGACTAGCTATTCATGTCAAAAGGGACAATAGTTTACACTAGCCTTAGGGCAGATGCTCCAACGTGGACAATTTCAGCCAAAACACTTGAAGTTTTGTAAAATTATAAGCAACTGAAACCAGAGTCTTATAATGGGAAGTGTTTAGCAACCTTAATAATACATGGTGCAACCAGCCCTGCTTTATATATACATACATAGAACCAACTAGTAAGCGTACATTACAGATCTATGCCCAATCTGCAAATGATTCATTGTTATAGTCTGTTGTGATAAGTGGACATACAAATATACCCTAATTGTGAACTCAACTGTAAAAAAATTATTAAAGATCTCAATAACCTATAATAAAATATTGATGGGAAAAGGTATGAAAAAGAGACAATTAATCCAAACAAAAAAGTCTAATGATGTAATTCAAGGATTGTGTTAAAATCATGCTGGGTAAACAATGTGAAACCAGAAATCAATTAACCAAAATTAGTGTGTTGGAAACAAGGCCTAACTGAGGGACAAAATAATGAGGGGACTGGATATTTCACCCAGTATTCCTTTTGTGGGTCCTTAAAGAAAGAGACTTAGTGGGAGAGGGGAGAAATTGGGTATTGGAGTGAGCTTCACCATCATGGCTGCTACCTCCACCATCTCCTGGGACCCCAGACCTTCTTTATTGAAATCCTGAAAGATGTCCTGACCAGACCAGAGAGAGGGACTCAGAAGACATAATCACCTCTTCTGGCTCCATCTGCATCCCAAACCACCTGGGATGAAATGAGATCAAACTTTAACAACAGCAACAACAATCGCTTCAGCCCACCTCAGCTATCTTCACTTTTACCAAAAAGGGCAGTTATTGCCATCTGGAATAACATCTAAGAGACTGTCAAACACAAGACAGTTTTTCCTTCAGAAACCTGTCTTCCTGTAAACAGAAAGAGAACAGGGGATGTTGTGAAAATGACAGTCTTATACAATACTTTACATTTTAAATGCTTTAACTGTTTTCCCTTCCTTTCTATATCTTTAATAAAAGGCTAAAAGGACATTTAATAGTGTTTGCCATGGTGCTAAGCAGGCTGAGATCTCTGTATACCAAATCCTACACTTGTTTAGCACTGTTTAATGTTGGACAGTGACACTTTTAGCTCTGGACGTCCCAGTTCTAGATGGCGGCCATCATATATACACAGACAGACACACACTTTCTGTATAAATCATAAACATTTAATATTATTAAACCCACCTTCATTTATTGAGTTTCATAGGTGTCTGTCCCAGTTATGGAAATCCATTCCATGAGATTACAATGATCAGAAGCCTGTAGGTAAAAAAAAATGCAATCCTGCTGTGGCTGCCCGGTCATGTACATGTCCCTCCATGCCTGCTCCCAGATAATAAGCAGCAGGGGTGATCCCAGCCACCGAGCCATGGGGGATCCTAGCTGGGAAGCCCAAGCCACTGGACACATTTCTGGCCTGCACCAACTCTCCCCACAGAGATGGGACTTACAGGGAAGCTTCCTGCTCTGGCTGTGAGCTCCAGGTCCAGACATGGCCAGCAGGGGATGGGTAGGTGGGCACTGTCTGCTGCAAGCAGTCCAGGGATGGGTGGAGACAGGGAGCACTGCACCCCGGAGCATGCTCATCCCCCCAGACAGGGTGGGGCATGCTCTAGCAGGGCTCCATAGTGCTATTTCTGCCTCATTTAGCCCTATCCCTACCACTGCCCCTGCCCCTGCCAGGACCCGGGAGTGAGGCAATCCACGCAGCAGTCTTCACATTTTTTTAGCAAGATGGCACATGGGCTGCACTTGTGTGCTGATTGGGTTGCAAGTGGCCCACAGGCCGTGCGATGGAAACTACTGATATAGATAGACTATACTTTTATTCAACTAAACTTTTAACTGTTTTGAAAACAGAATACTAAGTGTCATATTTTCAGCAGCAACATTCTCTTTAATTCTGGTGTGTGCAATTAGCTGTATGCACATTTTGTTACCCCATTTAATTCCAGGCACATCTTAACAATTAGATCTCTACACTTGAAAATTATTTTGCATTAAGATAGAGTGAAAATGTACAATGTTATGGCTATTCTGGAATACTTCCCCATATGAGCATTCTTATTCCAGGGCACTGATTTTGTCCTCACCAGGCAACCCTCACCAGGACTGAGCAGACTATTACAGCTCTGGGCTACTGCAGGCCAGGCCAGGGCCAGACACTGCAGTTGAGAGCAGGGAGCCTGTATCTCATTTGGTCTCAGGGATTGGCGGCTGTGATTGCAGAGCCCTTGGCCATTATCTTTGAAAACTCGTGGCGAACGGGGGAAGTCCCGGATGACTGAAAAAAGGCTAATGTAGTGCCCATCTTTAAAAAAGGGAAGAAGGAGGATCCTGGGAATTACAGGCCGGTCAGCCTCACCTCAGTCCCTGGAAAAATCATGGAGCAGGTCCTCAAAGAATCAATCCTGAAGCACTTAGAGGAGAGGAAAGTGATCAGGAACAGTCAGCATGGATTCACCAAGGGAAGGTCATGCCTGACTAATCTAATCGCCTTTTATGATGAGATTACTGGTTCTGTGGATGAAGGGAAAGCAGTGGATGTATTGTTTCTTGACTTTAGCAAAGCTTTTGACACGGTCTCCCACAGCATTCTTGTCAGCAAGTTAAGGAAGTATGGGCTGGATGAATGCACTATAAGGTGGGTAGAAAGCTGGCTAGATTGTCGGGCTCAACGGGTAGTGATCAATGGCTCCATGTCTAGTTGGCAGCCGGTGTCAAGTGGAGTGCCCCAGGGGTCGGTCCTGGGGCCCGTTTTGTTCAATATCTTCATAAATGATCTGGAGGATGGTGTGGATTGCACTCTCAGCAAATTTGCGGATGATACTAAACTGGGAGGAGTGGTAGATACGCTGGAGGGGAGGGATAGGATACAGAAGGACCTAGACAAATTGGAAGATTGGGCCAAAAGAAATCTAATGAGGTTCAATAAGGATAAGTGCAGGGTCCTGCACTTAGGATGGAAGAATCCAATGCACCGCTACAGACTAGGGACCGAATGGCTCGGCAGCAGTTCTGCGGAAAAGGACCTAGGGGTGACAGTGGACGAGAAGCTGGATATGAGTCAGCAGTGTGCCCTTGTTGCCAAGAAGGCCAATGGCATTTTGGGATGTATAAGTAGGGGCATAGCGAGCAGATCGAGGGACGTGATCGTTCCCCTCTATTCGACACTGGTGAGGCCTCATCTGGAGTACTGTGTCCAGTTTTGGGCCCCACACTACAAGAAGGATGTGGATAAATTGGAAAGAGTACAGCGAAGGGCAACAAAATGACAAAACAAAACAAAAATGATTAGGGGTCTAGAGCACATGACTTATGAGGAGAGGCTGAGGGAGCTGGGATTGTTTAGTCTGCAGAAGAGAAGAATGAGGGGGGATTTGATAGCTGCTTTCAACTACCTGAAAGGGGGTTTCAAAGAGGATGGCTCTAGACTGTTCTCAATGGTAGCAGATGACAGAACGAGGAGTAATGGTCTCAAGTTGCAATGGGGGAGGTTTAGATTGGATATTAGGAAAAACTTTTTCACTAAGAGGGTGGTGAAACACTGGAATGCGTTACCTAGGGAGGTGGTAGAATCTCCTTCCTTAGAGGTTTTTAAGGTCAGGCTTGACAAAGCCCTGGCTAGGATGATTTAACTGGGACTTGGTCCTGCTTTGAGCAGGGGGTTGGACTAGATGACCTTCTGGGGTCCCTTCCAACCCTGATATTCTATGATTCTATGATTCTATGATCCCTTGCTGGGCTCAGACAGCATGGACATAGAAATCTCCTAGGAGTTGGGGGAGACTGGGATTGGCTGGACAAGGATCCTGGGACTGGGAACCATGGAGGGAAGTATGAGACAGGATGGTTAAGGAGACTGGGACTGTAAGCGGATGAGGCAATGATGGGGACTAGGAACCTGTGGAAGGGAGACTGAGATCAGATGAGGAACACAATTATGTGGTAGAACTGTCACTGGCTGGACAAAGATAAATGGGCAAGGAGATAATGGGTTGTGGCAGAATGGGAATGGCTGGGCAAGGAGAGTGGAGTGAGGCAAGGACAGTGGGACTGAGGGTGTGGAGACACATAGACTGGGAATCTGGATGGTGTAACTAGGATATGCTAGGCAAGAAGACTGAGGAATGGGATGAGGTGAATGAAAGGTGAATGAAGTGACAGACAGAGACTGGGACTGGCTAGATGAGGTGAATGAAATTTGGACAAGGAGCCAGGTGTGGGGAAGAGACAGAACTGGGACAGAAACGGGCTGGAAGGGACAGGGCAGAAAGGTTTGAGCATGGGGTGAATGGAGAGAAGTTTATGCTCACTAAGGCACACTTCTCTCCAGAGCCTGGAATGGAATTCAAGATTCCTGAATCTCACAGTTCATCCAGGTCAACAAATATCTGTGAAACTCATGGTCAAATTGTTCTACTTATTCCCCTCTAGTTTTGGACCACATAGAGCAGTGGTGAGCAACCTGCGGCCTGTCGGCCGCACGCAGCCCATCAGTGTAATCCGCTGGTGGGCCGTGAGACAGTTTGTTTACATTGACATTGTGTGGGCCGCAGGTTGCCCACCACTGATACAGAGGATGACAACCTACTATTGGTATCAGTTACTCAATTAGTTCAAGTAGCAGAGATCTGTGTGGTGGATTTAAATGTCCCAGTCCTGCTGATGCCCCATGTAAATGTTGATATACTATCACATTATAGACTTTCCGTCTTTTCAGTTTACTTAAAAAAAACCCAAACCCATAGGAAATTACACACATGCAAAATTATGTTAAAAGAACATTATTAAAATTGCCAAATCGCACACTCAAAAATGAGGAAATGTCAGAATTAACGTTGCCTATGAATCTTAATTCTTCACTGTCCCTACCTTGTGTGTATGAATTAGGATAAAGTCTTTAATTACCTGGTTATATATACAATTTTTTCCATAGGACCTCTGCCTCATTCAATTCACAGGATGGATAGCAACCTTAATTCTGGCATTTTCTAACTTTTGAGTGATTGACTTTGTTACCATAATAATGTTCTTTTAATGTCATATTGTTTTTTGTAGTATAATATAGGGAGAGGGAGAAAGCATTCTGTATATGAGCCTGCAAATTGGCATATCCTGATCTATTTCAAAATGCCCATATCCCATTTCACACAGAGACTCTAAAAATTTAATTGAAAAATTGTAACAATATATTAGGTCTTGAAGATGAACAAAGGTATGTCTATACAGCAATTAAACACCCGCAGCTGGCCCATGTCAGTTCACTCGGGCTTGCAGGACTTGGGCTGTAAAATTGTGGAGCTCTGGGACCCTGCTCCCTCATGAGGTTCCAGAGCTTGGGTTCCAGCCAGATTCTGACTGTCCATTTTTTGTCCATAATTTTACAGCCCCACAGCTTGAGCCCTCTAAGCCTGAGTCAGATGGCCCAGACTAGTCATGGGTGCTTAATTGTTGTGTAGACATACCCAAAGACTTACTTTACCAAATCTTCAGAATTTGAATTTGGGCAGAGGCTGCAAAGCAGATGAATTACTATACTATACTATACATACTATACATACTATAGCTTTGATGATTTGACAGGTGATCCAGTTCTGTCAAAGACAATGCTGAACTAATGTCCAGCATGGTGTTGGGCATGGCATCTTGCTGCTAATAGTGACAGCCTTCATATAAGGTGTAAAAGCCCAGGTCCAGACTTCTCCTTTTTTGAAAGTTTTCTTGACATTTTTCTTAACAGTAGACAAGTGGTAATTTCAGTGACGTGGCCGAATTCTAATTAGGGTAATTAGTTGTTCTTCCTAGCTAAAAAAAATCTCAAGTGGTTAAATTTGGATAAGGTATTCAATCTTTGCCTGAGATTATTGTTCACTTTTATGGTGCACTGCTGCCATTTTTGTCTCCTGAGGTGGTAGTATTTTAGTGGTTTGTGGAAGTGATTTCTGTACACAGTATTTTGTGAAGTACTTTTGGATAATTTGGGATTAATGACACTATAGAAATATTAACTGTTATTATATGTAGAAAATGGATAAAATAATAAATATGGAGGATTTCTAATCTTTTTTTGAGAAACCTTAAAATATATAATCATATAAATAAATCAAATTAACTTCTTTCATTCACAAAAAACATCGATAGATGATAATAGTATGTATTATCACCTCAAAGCAGCAAACTAGCTTTCATGATGGCATTTTTTTGTTCTAAGAATTGACATGTAAAATCATAATTGTTGAAAAACTGCTGACAAATTTTTGATAGCAGCAACTCCCACTGACCTCACTTAAGAAAAATTTCTGTCAGAAATATTTTGTTTGTTTGTTTCTGTTTTTTCCAGGCATAAAATGACTAATGGTTGTCCTAAGAAATAATGCAAAATCTGTTTAACTGAAATACAATTTTATGAAGTCACAAACAGCAAACAAAGGATGATCTCATCCCATGTTATCTGTTCCACACATCATACTGAAAATAAGGTGAATGGATAGGAGAAAATATCCATGTCTGTAACAGGGCACATGGGTATAACAACAAATGGTAGGTTATTGATCAGAAATAATATCTAGTTAAAATGACTTTAAAAACCATAACATTTTGTTTTGAGCTTTCCAGGATTTAACTTGGAAGAGTTTACAAGCAGTTTGAAAGCAGGTGTTATGTTTCAAAACAAAACTGACTAAACATGATCAAAATGACTTGTTTGATGACTCCTAGACCCTATCTTGGGGAGGAAGAGGTAAAAAGGGTGTGACATGATAGAAAAGCCCCATTAAGATACACACTAACACATTTGAAGATATGTTCACTGTCCAGGATGAAACCAAAGACCTTCCATCATATTAAGCTAACATGTTTGAGAAACACACCCGTTGTACTCATCAAGACATTCCCCTAGAGTCTTACAGCATTCCTTAAATTTGGTATAAAATGGCTGGACATGCATGCATTTTTTTTGCTTATGAAACTGAAGGGGTTTAAAGCTTGATGATCCCTTCACAACTGAATAAACATTGGAGTGTGAAAAATAAAGCCATCATACACAAAGTGTTTTGTTTCAGAGTAGCAGCCGTGTTAGTCTATGTTCGCAAAAAAGAAAAGGAGTACTTGTGGCACCTTAGAGACTAACAAATTTATTTGAGCATAAGCTTTCGTGAGCTACAGCTCACTTCATCGGATGCATTCAGTGGAAAATCATTGACTATCAGTCAATGCAGAAAGCGACGAAAAGCTGATAGCTTTTTCTGGTTATTCTTTGACAGCTATGCATAATATTTAGACAATGAAACTGATTAAACTTCACTTATACTTTTGTGTTAGGATAATCTTTACATTTGATAAAGGATTTCATAGTTCCATTTTCCTACAAGGAAGTTAATTTTGCCATCTCAGCTTCTAGGTTCCCCCCCCCAAAATAGCAGAGTTGGAAACAAGGTGAAAAGCTCTTGAATACATAAAAAGTCCACAAAGATCTGCATTTAATGTAATATTTCCTGTGCTTAGTGCTATTTTTGGGATTACTGATTTTGAAATTGTTCATTGGAGAAAGGCAGATAAGTTCAATGCAAATGTCCAAGTAGTGGACAGAGATTGGATTCAATCAATTAGCCAAACTCCTCCAAAAGTCTTGGATCTAAAAAATAAAGCTATAACTCTCAAAAGAAGAGTGGTCTTGTTAAATCTCTGGTAGTGTTCATAAGGCTTCCAGTTAGGTCATAAATACTATAAAAGTTTCATAGTACTTGTAGTGGATTCCACTCAAAGACAGAATGCAGAAATTTTAGAATTATGAAAAAAATACAAAACAATGGTGAAAAGTAATATCCAAACGTGACTAATCTCTAGTGGGATTTGGTTTTAGCTTTAGGTAAAAATTTGTTGTTAGTCCTTGTTTTATTCTAAGGAGTTTGTTTCCAGCGATAAATGCCACATATGAATCTATATGTCCCACACTTTTTAGTGGCCAATCCTCCACAATAACTAATTGGTTACAACCCTCTTGGCATCCAGAGGGGCTGAAATAATATCATTGACTAAGAGAGAGAGAAAAAGCCCTTCATGATTTGGGCCTCTGTGTCCATGGGTAGTGTGCATAGCTAAAAATGACCCACAACAGTTAGTCTCAGATTCTGGGTCTATGGAACTAAAAAATAGCTGTGTAGATACTTGGGCTCAGGCTGGAGTTCAGGCTTTGAGCCCTGCCCTCCTCCCTGGACTTCAGAGCCTGAGCTGCAGCCTGAGACTGAAGGCTAAATAGCTATTTTTAGCACTGTAGCCCCCGTCTGTTGACCTAAGCTCTGACACTCAGTGCCATGTTTATTTTTTCCCATGTAGACCTACCATTAGAGACGGTCTTTCTCGTCTTGCTTTATGCAAGCCGCTGAAATCAGCCAGAGAACAGCAGTTATTTCTGAGTGGTCCATCAGACCCTCTATTTGTTGACCTTCCAAATGTGTTGCAAATTCTGATTTATTTACCTCAGTTTTTAGCATGGAATTGCACGGTGTGGGGCAAATGGGGAAGGATTTAGCTTGCGCAGACCAGAGATTCCTTTAGTTCTGATATTGTATCAATTTTGCTTTTGTAAAAACTTTTTTATATAATTGAATTGTTTATGCACCTAAGTTTTCTAGAGAAGGAGATTGAGTAAACTGTAATAAATAAATGTTCAGGGTTCGATGTGTAAATCTTAGTGATTTTTTGCTACAAGGAGATTTTTTTGCCTCTCTAAAAATGTGACAGTTTAAGAGTAGCTTGTACATTAGAATACATGGCTAACACAATAATATAGAAAATAATTTAAAAGGATATATTTCTAAGGGACTGCATGTCTACTTTAGTAGAACATTCCAGTTCCTATCATACCGGCCAATGAGGATCATTAAACACCAATGGATCTCCAAGTCCTTCAGAGCCAGTGACATTGTAGACTTCATTTTGGATCTCATTTTCCTTTTATATGCATGCGGTCTGCAGGGCAAAAACGTGAAATGAACTGGGAAAATCATAATAGTTGCTTTTACTAATGCTATTTGGATATAAAAATACCATTTATTTAAATTCCATTATAGGTCATGTTTAATTACTGAGATAGAACTTGTGTGTGTGTCTGTGGGAATACAGCCATATCTACACATAGGGAGAAATAAATGTTTATAAACACACATGCACACATACTCTGTGCAACTTATCTCATGGAGATCAACTCCCCTCCTGAAAGTAAATAAATATATGTGATACGTTGAATAAGACATGTGATAAATGTATTTAATGTTCGTCAATTATTTTAATTTATTACAGTTTAATAACTCATTGTCTGCCTTCTGCCCATTAATCTACCTTCCCAAGATGTAATCTATTATTTTGCTCCTCTGAGCAGCTACAAAGAGATGCAATTAAAAAAAAATCAGATACATGTTTTCTCCTGCACCCAAATGTGAAATTTCCCCCCTCCCAAACATTTTCACCTGCCTGAGGCTAAGCATGGACAACATTCAGTCCTGGGCGGTCAGATATCCATGTCATAATGGCACTTTGTATGCATGTGCATGTAAAATAAGTGGAAATGTTATTCAATAGATTATTTCAATATTCTATTGCATCTCCTCTTGCATGCATAAGAAGGCTGAGTATTTTCTTTTCTTAAAAAAATGTGTGGAAGCAAGTACGGTATGATTTATGAGTTGTATATCAAACGATTCAAGACTATGAAGAATCCCTAACTTGTGTTGTACAATTTGTGGTACATGTGGAACCTCTCACCCATAAACCTTAGGAAAAATGTACTTTGTAGCTTTTTATTTTATTTAGAGTCAATTTAGTGAATTTGTAATACACAATTGTGGGTTTGACTGCAGTTGCTACAGTTCCAAGCCCAACATACTGAAATTGCCTCCGGTGCTTTTCTCAAATTTGGAGACTCTAGGAACACACACAGCCTATGGCTAGTGATCACAGATACAAATCCCAAGTACAAAGTCTTATCTGCACTACAAGTTTTATTAAAGCAATAAGTAAAGTTACAATTACCCATGCATATAGAAATCCTACAAAAAACCTATGCAATAATAAATATAGTCATACTCCCTTCCTCAAAGATATTCTAGGATACGACAGACCTTTCAATAGATGATCATCATTAGAGGGATGGTTCCTGCTGGGGTTTCTGGTGGAGTTGTTCCTTGGGTTCCTTTTACCCAAGGAGGGAACCCTCTTTTCCTTATCTGTATTTCCACACCCCATGAATATTGGGGTACTCCATTTTTCATAGGCTGTTCATAGTTCCTCTTATTTTCATTAGCATCTATGCACAATATGTAACCTGTGGTCAAAACAGACATTCAAAGCTATTATAATCAGGTGTCTCCTGTCTTGGACAATACATTGTGATCTGTTCAAATCCATTTTTCCGTAAAATCTCCTATTGACATATATTATGCAGTAACCTTTTGACCTTGCTGGCAACGGGTTATTCCTAGGTCACCCACTCACGTCAAGGGTTCTTATGCCTATCACCTGGTATGGCTAAGCTAAAATTTTCCAGGTCTTACCCTGTAGGCTTTGCATTCCAGCCATGGTTTACTTATATACCTAATATACTTACCAATTCTATATGTCTATAATCCTACAACTTAAATCTATTTAGCATATATAGATCATATGTGAAATAGCATATAAATTGATCATAACATCACATAATACAATGATAAATGGATGATAAATGAACTAATTGGCTGGCCTACAACCTCCTGCCTATCTATCTATCTATCTATCTATCTATCTACACACACACATTGTTGTACATGAAGGCAAAGCTAATTTTGCTGTGAAATGAAGACATTTGTGAAGGTGTACAGTAAATGAGTGTGTGTGTGTGTAAATTAGCTTTGCCTTCATGTACATGGGCTTCTCTAGCTACACACTTAACAATCTTAAGCCCTGATCATGCAAATACCGTGAATTTCATTGGACTACTCATGCACAAAGTTACTCACCTGTCTGTTTGTAGGATCAGAGCTGTAGAGTTCAGGGGTCCATCCATATTGTTTTAGAATCAGGGCATTAGTGACAAACTTTAATGTAATATCCATGCTTACAAGTCAGGAAAAACAAGAAATATCCATGCACAGAGTGAGTGAGATTTTCATTTGGACATATCTTAGTCAAATCAATAACAATGTTCAGGGGAACACTCAAAGGCAGTTCTTCACAATGATGGCTGTATACATGTCAAATTACAACTTTCTTAACCCACCCATTTTGATGCTAGACCTAAGTAAAGGGAGAAGTATATTTTTCACTCTTCTGTACTCAAAAAGTCTAAACCATTTTGTTCAATTAAAAAAACACCACCAACAACAACAAACACGTCAAGCTGAGACTAACTCTGATAAAAAACAACTGAAAAGTGAAAGTTTGGAGAAAAGACAATAGTTGCTGAAAATAGAACTAGAACGGAAATAATTTTACATTGTTAACAAAGGGTCTTGTACAAAATCCATTGTAATCAATGGGAGTCTTTGTTGATTTCAGTGGGTTTTGGATCAGGCTTAAACAATGGTCACTTTGGGCCTGGCATAATATTATATTAAAGCTGAACCTAATTGTTCCATTAACTCTTTTATTCTAAATCCCAATTCCAAAGGGTTTATAATTGCCAATAAAAATTTGCTCTGTAATAATTCTTAGCATGTGTGTTCTTAGACAAGGACAGTACCATTTTATTCTTATATTTTCAGTTTTTGCTCTTTTTCTTCCTCCTTGTACCCCTAGCTCCCAAGAAAGCAGCTATTTAGAATGTTAGAGGAAAGGACTACTTCCCTTTTATATATATATATATATCTCCTGAGCAGACTGTCTTCCAATAAAGTCTAAATTTCACACATTCAGTGTATCTAGTCAAATGAAAGGGTACTTAATGTTCTTTGGTAACATGCAGCTACCTACATATTCTGGCCTTTACTGTCTTTTGTTAGTTTACCCAGGGGTCTCTATAAAGAGACCATATACTGAAGTATCAAGCAAAATATATAATATAAACATCCTCTCAGTATCTAGTGACCTGAGAAATGATATTTGAAAAACTAATGACCTAGGAATGCCTTTAAATCTGAAAGCATCCAGCATAGAATACAGGCCTTAAATTGGACATGTAACTACTGATCCACATAGAAGATTAAATCAGAACAGTGATTTTTTTTAAAATCTATAAATATAAAAAGGCTCTGCAATGATCCCTCCCACTTCAAGCATTTTTCCTATAGCTCACTGAAATCGGCAGGTGATACAGCTTCCTACACGTGCTTTCTGTAGTCTCCTCTTGTTTTGGTGTCAGCATGGGTTAGTCTTTCCCCATATTAAAGGAACTTAGAATAGTACAATTTAATAACAATTTAGATATTGATGCAGTGGTGTAAAGTGTCTTCTCATGAGCTTTCAGTGGGGCTATTATTTTAATCCAGGTCAAGGAAATCTATCAACTTCATGGAGAAACTTTTCATAATCAGAGTTATAGATGTTTAATACCTAATCTTTCTCTATTGTCATTTTGGAACCATTAATCTTTAATAATACAAAACATCTTTCATAACCATAAACGTTTCAGGCCCAGAATAACTGAAAATAGCCTCACTACTAGCTCAGAATTATATTGTAAGGTGTCAGCAAATATGAAAATAAATTTAATTTTCATGAGGTCTAAGGAGAAGACAAATGATTGATTTTCCATTCTGCAGTCAATATTATATTGACAGATCTATGTCTAAATGGCAAAAAAAGGAGAAGAAATCAATGACAATGGGGCAAAGATCAAATCAATAGCTGAAACTCTTATTAATGCAGGGAATGACAGTTTTACTCACTTGGACAGAAACCCCCCCAGCCTTTATGTCTTTTTTCATTGAGAACAGAGGGGCAGAGGTCAAATATGCATAATGAATGTGAATCTACAATTTCTTTAGATCAAAAAACCCTTGAAGCTCTGAAATTCATTTTTAAACAGATCTATGATCCCTAGTGTAAAGGCCAACAGACATCATTAGAAATTATGGATGAACAGTTACAATGCTGTTAGGGACTGAAAACCTACTTCCACATTTTGTACCAGTGTGTAGTTCTATGCTTCAATACAAAATAATAATGGTAAATTTTCTGTTTACACAATCAACCAATTGCATTTGTTTTCATGCTATAACTGTTATATCTTAAATACAATAAAGGACACTTTCTTCAAGATTTTCTTTGTGGTTTCCAAAATCATATTGCTAAGAGCTCCATTTGAGCCACCAATGGCATCAAAGGACAAAAAACTTTTGAAAATATGGATTCTCTCCAGATGCTTTGATTAAAATTCAGTGTATTAAATTCTAACTGTTGCCAGCAAAATGGTTTGCAGGGAAAAATTCTGTGCTTTTTTTGTAAACAGGCATGGCCCCTGACACAGAACTTTTTTTTGGACTTGAATGTAAGAAAAGAATAAAGGTTCTTAGTAACTTTTATAAGAATAACTTTCTATTGAGGTTTTCATAAATGAAGGATGATAGGAACTCAAGGGTAAAATTAACATAGTATAACATACTGAATGAGGCCAGCCATGCAGTGTAGCTCAGTACAGCATGATGATGTTAAATAGCTTGTTCTTGCCTTTATATTAAACCCATAGCATTGCAACATGTGAATCATAGACATTTGAAATGGCAATGACCAGGTAGAATGGTCATCATGCTTTATCTTAAAGGTAAATTTTATAAATTGTTTATATAGTGTTAATAAATTAGTAGATCATCAGTCAATTATTATAAATTGTTATACAATCCAACATGTAAATAGGTTACTTGTAATCATATATACAAACTTCTCCTGATGTGCTTTTCACAGTATCCATGTCTGTAACATTCTTATAATATTTACTAACTTTTATAAACTATTTATAATTATCAAGTTATCTCAATAACTATAATGTACCCTCATGTCTGAGGCTAAGATTTGTGCCCCACGTCTGACTGCAAGAGCTAAAGGATTCTCATGCTTGCTCCCCATAAATCAAACCAACACAAAACTTAAGAAATACAACAAAATATTTTGCAAAAGTATAAAAAATCTGAGCAAGTTACAATCTCACCTGGGACTAAAGTGTTGGACAGTACTGATCAGCAAGCTTCTTGAGGGAGGAGCGGTCTTTGTATATGTCTGGAAGCCCTGTAACGCATTATAGGTACTCTTCAGATATTAATGATTGGTAATCAGGTAACCCAGGCTTTCCCCTAAGCTCTATCAGGAAACCAAAGTTCACCTACTTGTACAACAAGATGAGATTCCTCTACCAGTAGATAGTACAAATCTTCATAATATGATTGTCTATCTTATTTCATGCATGATTTCATCAACAGTGAGTTAGTTGACAATTGAATACTATTGCATAGGTCAATTTTTCCTACATGTCACCTCACCTGTCTTTTGGGGCATAACTGAGTAGGCCTGCTCTCTCTTCCTTCCATGCTGCAGCACAAAGAAAAGATGCAGCCATGAGAGAGGTGACGGAAAAGGCAAAAACTGCATCTTAGGCTGGGCTAAGCAGACTCTAGTTTAATAAAGAAAAAATGGGTCATGAACACTTACAAAATGAAGCAGGCTAGGAGCATTGTATTAATATTGTTTCTCGTATATTGTACAATCAGTTCTATCATATGTATAATCAATTTCATCATGTTTAGTAAAACTGTCATATGCTGCCTGCACAGCCATTAATAACAATTTGTTTTATAGATTAAAATGATCAACTGGTGTAAAAACAAAATCACTTTGACATTGATTTTTTTTTATTTATTTACAGCAGCTCATCAAGCCTGAGTATCCCTCTGAGAGCATGAGGAAGTGCAGGGTTGCTGGGGTTTTGTTTTTAAGTATTGTTCCATTGACTGAAGAAAAGACAGTTATAGAAAGTGAAATGGAAGACCTCTGAGAGGTACTTGATTTTCTTGTCAGCATTGAATAATGTTTCCCATTTTAGTGTTCTTTTTTGAATACTGTAGATCAGTATGTTTCAACTTGACGGCTCAGACTCTGTGTAATAGTTCTTTCCTTGCTTCCCTCTGTGCACCAGGTTGCATATTGAGAGGAACAAGTACTGACTTTTCAAAAAGCCGGGAGCTGCTTGATCCTTGGCTCTACCCTAGGCCCCACCCCTCCTGCCTCTTCCCTCCCAGTTCCATCCCTCCCCCCAGCATGCTGCATCCTCGTGCCTCCCTCCTCCCTCCCAGGCTCCCTCCACAACAAGAAACAGCTGATTGCGGCAGGCGGGAAGCACAGGGAGAGAGGGGGAGGTGCTGATCCATGGGGCCCACCAGTCGTGGGAGGTGAGGGAGAGCTGAGAGGGGGACAGCTGTGGGTGCACCATTTTTTCCCCATGGGTGCTTCTGTCCCAGAGCACCCTCGGAGTTGGCACCTGTGTGGAGAGGTTACTTGAGCATGGTATACAAATACCTTCCCAGGGAGAAAATACTGGGTACCAATGAGGTCTTCAGTCTGGTGGAGAAAGGTATACCGAAAACCAATGCCTGAAAGTCAAAGCCAGACAAATTCAAATCAGAAATCTGGCACACATTTTTAACAGTGATGGGGATTAACCATTGGAACAAACAAGCGAACAAATGGTGCATTCTTTACTTGCTCTTGACTTCAGATCAAGGCAGGAAGATATGCTTTAGTCAAACACAAATTAGTGGGCTCAAGGGTGAGGCTACTGGGTGAAATGCTATGGCCTGTCTTGTACAGGAGAAAAGACTACACAATCTAATGGACCCTCCAGGTTTTAATATCTAAAAAGCAATCTGAACCACCTCTTTACTGGGTTCAGATTACTTCTACCATTGTATTAACTCAGCTGCTATGGCTGGAGCATTGTGGGGGGGAGGGGAGATTACAGGTGTGATGCTGCATAGAAGGAAGGTGACCATTTATAAGTATCACAGTTACAAAATTTCCATAAATCTTATACAAAGTGTATCATGTAAGGTGTCAATGGAAAAGTGATGAATTGCTAAGTATGATTATCTTGTTTATATGCATGTATCATCTTTGTACCTGAAATTATGAATATTGGTGATGAACTTGTATTTTACATGTGTTGTATTCCTGGGTAACACTCCCCAGATAGGTTTCAGAGTAGCAGCCGTGTTAGTCTGTATTTGCAAAAAGAAAAGGAGTACTTGTGGCACCTTAGAGACTAACAAATTTATTTGAGCATAAGCTTTCATGAACTACAGCTCACTTCATCGGATGCATTCGGTGGACTCCCCAGATAGAATTTACATCAAGGCTAGACAGCTGTTTGTGCTTATGGCCCATCAAGGACACTCAGCTGTCATAATGGGCCATTGAAGAAACTCATCCCATCCCATTCCTGAGAATGTGTCACATAGTGAGGGGCCAATGGCCACCCCCTGTGAGTCAGCAAACCATGTAAGGGCACATAATATGCTCATGTCACCCTGGACTCCATCTTGGTGCAGTAACTTTCCACAAGCAGGGGCTATGGGCTTTGTTTGGGATAGTAAAATTCCATACACATGGCAGAGGATATAAAAATACACCGGAAATATCTCCATTTTGTCTTCAGTTACTGCTTTATTTCTCTGGGCTAGATTTTTAACATGGAAGCTTTAAACAAGGACTGACGATCCCAAATCTCTTTGGGTGATTCCAGAGAAACTTTTGCAAACCAGCATCTAGTCCATCACTGCTACAAACCGGCCATAAGGACTTTGCAATCATTTGTATGTATATGATCTATTAATCATTTATAATTATCTTCTTTTTCTTTAGTTATTAAATATTTAGTTAGTTTCCTAAGGATTGGCTGAGAACATGATATTTTGGTAAAATCTGAGATTCATATTGATCTGAGGATATGTGTCTCATCTTCTGGGATTAGTAAAAACTTCACATATAGTGAACTAGCCCCTCACTATATTAGACCTGTTTATCTGGATAGGAACCAAGTGCTGGAATGCCTAAGCGGGATTGTGTTTGGCTTCTGGTTAACCAGTGCGGTACTCCAGAATCCCTTTTGTTACTGGCTTGGTGAATCTAATTACAGAATAAACCACCAGTTTGGGGGATTGTCTGCCTTGTTACTTGCAATCTGCCCTGAGTGCAGCATTCTCAGTGTGGCCCATCCCAGGCACCTGGCCACAACAGGCTCTACCTACTCCCTATCCATCTGTCCAGGTAGGAATGAAGGCCCTGCACTCTCTCACTGTACACGGACTATTGATCCAAGTAGGCCACACAGGGGGATGGAGAGGTGCTGAATCCCATTTACTACCTTATTTGTTGTCCAGTGGGCCATTTACACTCTGGCCCTAAATTATTAATAAATCAGAACTGTGAAATTGCAGTCCCTCTGTGTTTAGCCATTATCCTGTTTCAAGATTTTTAAAAAAAAAATTAGTAAGAGCAGTGCATTGAAGTTGATACCTATGATCTAGAGCATTTAAAAAGAGTCACAGCCTCTCTGTGATTTTTATCTTCTTCAATCAGGAGAATCAGATAAAAGGAACTAAATCTTTAATTGCTGATGTTCCAGATAGAATATTCACTGAAAGGATTTTTACATTAACCAGATAAAAGTGATTTTAAAATAGTTGTTAGGCTCGAACATTGGATACTTTTGAAAGCCATTAGCAAAGCAAGTAACTATTTTTATGTATATTAATCCCCCCAAATGCCAGGAAATTAGGATTCAGTTTGATGCATTCCTTCTCAAAACTTTTTTCTTAAATGTATCAACTTAAAATAGACAAAAGTCAATTTTGTATTTTGGCCAAAAGTGTTAATTTCAGACACTGACATGATGCCACAAATGAAATGTATTTTAAAACTACAAATGATGCAATCACTTTAACTTGTACTTATTTCCCAAATGTACTATAGATTTTCAGAACAATTAACTAGTTGTTATTATACAGTCTATCATATGACTCTCTTTTTATCAGTATGTGTTGTCCTCAGTGACTTTATTATATTAGTTTTTTAAAAAGGGTTAAAGTACGGTAAATCTGCAATCTGTGTTCTTTAAGGCCTTGAGCCAAAGCCTTTTTTGAAATCAGTGGAAAATCTCACATGGGCTCAGATGCTAAACTACCAGATATGTTTCAATTTGAACAGTATCATATACAGTTCAAAGTTCATATACACTTTATTAATACTGGACAGCATTTAAGGAGAACAGGAGCACCAAATCTGGATTCACAACTGGAAAACAAACTTGTCATTTGAAATACACAGAGGGAATAAACTTTCAGTGAAGTTCATGGTGGATTAAATATGCAGCACTTGTTAATAATATTGGGAGGGGTGTTCCTAATCCACTACACAAGATGCTGAAAATGCCATTAAATACTGTCCCATACAGTCGCTCATGGTTATTAAAATTTCAAACTGGCAGGCATTTTAATTCTAATGTGCGATATAAAATTAGCATGTATGAGACTGAAAATGGACCACAAGAAACATGCAGAAGAAATAAATATATTTCAGAATTCATGTACTAAGTATTTCCTTCTCTTTTCTTTCTGGAAGCCTTGACACCACTGTCATTGGAGCACAAGAAATACATATATGCATAGATAGGTAAACCTACATTATATAGGTAAACCTGTTTTATTTTAGCAAGAGCTAAGCAGTTCCCGTGTTCTCAGTTGCCTGTCATTTCGTTTCACTGGCACATTTATTATTATAGTTAATTAGTATTATAGTAACATCTGGATATCAGGGCCTCTTCTTGCTTAGTACACATAGCAAGAGCCATTTGGCTCTCAAGAGCTTACAGTCTATGTAGGCAAAAGAAATATTATCTCCAGTTTACACATAAGGAACTGATATGCAGAAAGAAAACGACTTGCCCAAGGTCACACAGGAAGTTTGAGTCAGAGGCTGGAATTGAAGCCAAATTTCCTGAAACCCACTAACATGCCTTACCCATAAGTATCAGAGGGGTAGCCGTGTTAGTCTGTATCCACAAAAACAACGAGGAGTCTGGTGGCATCTTAAAGACTAACAGATTTATTTGGGCATAAGCCTTCGTGGGTAAAAAGCTTTTGTGGATGCATCTGAAGAAGTGTTTTTTTTACCCATGAAAGCTTATGCCCAAATAAATCTGTTAGTCTTTAAGGTGCCAATGGACTCCTCATTGTTTGGACTAGATGACCTTCTGGGGTCCCTTCCAACCCTGATATTCTATGTTCTTACCCATAAGAGCCCTTTAACAAGTTAGATTAAAAATAAAGATGGCCTTAAACAGAGCCAGCTTGATCATCCTTAGCAGGGATGACTGAAATAGTTTCAGTTCCAATATTCATCAGAATTAGGATAGAGGGAAGAAGGGTAGGAGAAACAGGAAAATTTCAATATTTTTCCAAAATTTGACTAATTTTCAGACTATTTGAAAATTTGCAGAATTCCGTAAACAAGAGTGGAAAATTTAAAAATATGCTTGTGTATATGTGTGGAAGAGGTGTTTTGTTTGGGAGTTTTATTGTTATTGTGTTGTTTTTTTTTCCTGATCAGCTCTTAACATTTTAAGAGGACTGAAAAAAATCCTTTTCATTGCTCTTCTACCCCACCAAAACCAGCAGGTTCCTGACCACTGTGATCATACCCACTGTGCTTAGAGCCAGTGTTGACTGCTTTGAGGAGGGCTATGATAATACCTAAAACATAACAGGCTAATAATGAAAGTGGATATAGCTCACATTCAGGCATGGTGACTCACGTCAACCTAATTATATCAGCAGCTACACTACAGTGTTGCTCCCACTGAAGTAAGTCTCCTGCTATGCTGACATAATAATTCCACCTCCATGAGCACTTAGGTCGATGTAGTTAAAGTGAGGCAAAATCAGTGTAGACACTAAATTACTCACGTTAAGTTTGGTGGCCTCCAGGATGTGTCCCACAATGCCCCACCATGACCACTCTGGTCCTCCCCTTTTTGAACTTCCATTTCCTGTTGGTTCAGTGTGGAGAGCTCACCTAGCAATTGCCCAGCAGAGCATGCCAGCTCCATGCTCCAAACGTTCTCCTGCCTGGAGTACACCAGAAGTGATGCATCTCCTGGGTCTGTGGGGGAGAAGACACTGTGCAGGCACAGCTCTGATCCAGTCCTAGAAATGTAGACACCTATGAGCAGATCGCTCAGGGCATGAGGGAGAAGGGCTAAAAGAGGGACCTGCAACAGTGCTGCATGAAAGTGAAGGAGCCGTGGCAGGTGTACCAGAAGCAAACAGTCGCTCAGATGTGGCAACGCTGACATGCCGCTTTTACAAGGAGCTTCAGTGACACCCCCCCCCCCAAGGGCCCTGTGGATACATCGGAGGAGTTGGAGCCATGGGCCACCACAGGCAACCATGAGGATGAGGTGTTGGATGAGGAGGATGAGAATGGGGGGCAGGCAACTGGGCGATCCATTGTCACTGAGAGCCAGGAGCTGTTTGTAACCCCAGAGCAGTCCAGCCAGTCGCAACACTCCAGCATGGGCAAGTGTGATGCTGGCAAAGGAACCTCTGGTACGTATGTAGTTTGCATTAATATTGCAGGGACACATCTTCTCATTTACTACTTTTATTCGTGTTACAAGAGGTAGTGAAATAACCAGTGGAAGTAGAGTTACTATCTGCTTTACATTGCCTGGCACAGTTAGGCTGAGGGGACCCTGCAGAACAGTTTGTTTATGCACGCCAGGATGTCCAGTGAATCCTCCATTGAGATCTTGAGGAAAGTTTCCTGGTGGTACCCTGCAATCCATTGCTGAAGGTTGCTGGGGAGGGCTGTCTTTTTTCTTCCACTATAATAGGACACTTTCCCATGCCATTCAGCAATTAATTTGGCAAGCATTATTGCAGCACACAGGCTAGCAGCATATGGACATGTGCAGGAACTGTTCCCTTTCCACCTCCATTACCCTCAGGAGTGAGATATTATCTAAAGTCACACAGCCTGGGGGAAATGGTGCCAGTATTCAGTTCAGTTACCCAATGAAAACACTAATGCCCGTGAGACCCTGCCCCTGGTCTTGTGCCAGCTCACCCCTTTCCCAATCCTCCAGGGCATACTCACCATGGCTGGGACTTCCACCACGGTCTATGAATAACTGGACGAAATGAAAAAGTACTGCTTGTAACTTGCATGGATTAAGAGGAATGATTTCAATATAGCAAGTTTCCATATACCTTGAGTAGGCACTCACAATAGTACCTCTGGGCATTGTATCTTTTGCAGCTGTAACTATATCCCCACACCAGCGGAGTGGCTGAGCCAGGTAAGGAGGAGAAAGAAGAGGATGCGGGATGACAGATTTGCAGAGATCATGCAAGGCTCTGGAGCAGCAGACACTGAGCAGAGGGCATGGAGGATCCCTGAGCCAAAGAGTTCCCCTTTGAGTTCTTCTTGTAGCCCTGGTATCAGACTGCTCAAAATAAGCAGCCAGCCAATTCACCTCCACCCTGGCAGAAACTTCTCCCCCTTTGCCTCCTGGATATTATGAAGGGCATGAAGCTATAACCATGGGGATCTTTTTTTCACTAAGGCTATGGCTACACAGGCACTTTACAGTGCTGCAACTTTCTCGCTCAGGGGTGTGAAAAAACACACCCCTGAGCGCAGCAAGTTACAGCACTGTAAAGTGCCAGTGTAAACAGTGCCCCAGCGCTGGGAGACATGCTCCCAGCACTCTTAGCTAATCCCCTCTTGGAGGTGGATTACCAGGAGTGCTGGGAGAGCTCTCTTCCAGCACTGGTGCGTGACCACACTCGCACTTCAAAGCACTGCCGCAGGAGCGCTCCCACAGCAGTGCTTTGAAGTTTCGAGTGTAGCCATGCCCTAAACTCTAATCATGTGAGTAGACAGTGCCAGCAAACTCTTAAACGGTCAAAGGCACATTTAACAGTAATTCTGCACCTGCTGAACATGCTGTTGAAGTGTTCCTTGCTGCTGTTGAGATGACAGTGTATGGCTTCATCAGCCACGGGAGTAAGGGGTAGGCTGGGTCTCCTGGGATCACTATGTGCATTTCAACATCTCCAATAGCGATTTTGTGGTCCGGAAAGAAAGTCCCTGTTTGCAGCTTTCTGAACAGACCTGTGTTCTTAAAAGTATGTGCATCCTGCATCTTCCTGGATCATCCCGCATTGATGTCGATAAAACATCCTCAGTGATCCACCAGTGCTTGCAGCACTATAGAAAATTAGCCCTTTTTATTGATATAGTCTTTGGCAAGGTGATCTAGTGCTAAGAAAGGGAATGCATGCTATCTATCATCCCACCACAGTTCTGGGAACCCCATTGCAGCAAAACCAGCCACTATTCTGTACATTGCCCAGAATCGGTTCTTTTTAGCAGGCAATTATTAGCCCTGCATACTTTGGTCACAACAACCTCCAACTCCAGAATGATTCCCAACTGATCAGTAGCAGTCTCTAAGGTGCCACAAGTACTCCTTTTCTTTTTTCTCAATTTTGTGTCACTATGCCGGAGGGCTGAGGCGAGTTCTGCACACAGTTCCAGGAAAGTGGCCTTTTGGATCTGAAAGTTCTGCAGCCACTGCTTGTCATCCCAAGCCTGAATAATGATGCGATCACACCGGTAAATGCTTGCTTCTTGGGCTCCACCATGTTCAGCTTCTCTGTGACTGCCAACATCAACTGGGAATTGTTTCTTTCCGTGACTTCCATCAAGGCTACTGAAAAGGAATTGTCATATTCCGCATGGTGGCGCCTCTGATGGCTCTGGAAATACTGCAGGATCAGGTGTGTTCTGTTTGCAAGGCACATCAAAACAGTGCACAGCTATGCAGGATCCATGCTTCTCACAGAGCTGGCAGACATGTGGGTTTGCTGGGTTTTTGAAAAGAGGCATGAAACAATATTGGATGTAGATACAATTATGGGATGGAGAAAACTGCATCATGGAAACTTCACACCATGTTCTCAGTCACCCTGCGTGATTTCACCCCCATACGGCATTGCAAACCCTTTCCAAAACACCTTGCACTAGATGGTGGCTAGGTGCACTGTTATCTGAATCAATGAAAGCGTCATTAGTGAAAACACACACCTCCAACACAAGGAGTATAGTGTGAACATGCACAACCAACTTAATTATCGAGGCAGTTGTATGCTGACGTAAATTAGATTAATTTAATTTTGTAGCATGTGTCCGACTGCAGGAGAAGTAAGGCCTGTATATAATTGCCAACATCTTAAAAATATTGCAACTGTCCAAATAAGGCATGGTGTGCAGATCATTCAGCCCCAAAGTTACTAGACGATTCTGTGCATATATTCTGTTGAATTTTAGCATTTAGATAGCATTATACAAATAATTATTACTTACTTGCATAATCCCCTATGAGATGAATAATTATTATTTTCATTTTATTGATGCAAACGTGACACTGTCAGACCAGATGTCAGACTGGTTTCCAGCTATGCATTGGTCAGTGTTCAGTTGAGGCCTAGGGGCCTTAACATGAGCTGGCACCTGGCCTGCCGGTGTCACAGAGGACACTAAGGGCCTGATCCTGAAATGAAATAAATACAGGCAATACAAACATTGGATCTACATAGAGCCCCACTGAAGTCAATCTTTCTTAATGTGAAAGTCAAGATTAGCCCTGACATTCGGAGTCATCCAAATAGTAGAGCTTGAGACAATAAAAGGACTATAACCATAGTTTTGGCAGGGCCTGTTGTCTAGCTAGTCCCAAGCACTCACCTTGCTTTTGTAAAATGAATTCTAATAATTTCCAAAGCATATGTTTTTGAGATGTATATGAGATGTACCTAACATGTGTTGATTTAGTACCTGATCCGATGCCTATGGAAATCAGTGGAGCTCTTTCTATTGACTTCAGTGGGCTTTGGATCAGGGCTTAAAGTCTCAGTTGAAATAAATGGAACATCTCACATGCTTAAAGATTGGTATCTTGTTGAATTGAGGCCTCAAAATGTTTAGCTAAGAAGTTGTAAATCACACTGAAGTTCTAGGAAATGTTATCATGTCAATGTATGTACTCCTGTACCCTATCTTTTAAAACTTCATGAATTATTATTTTTAGATCTTTCATTTTGGATTTTTGTCCCTATGTTGTCCTCATTGGGAGTTTAACAGTTTATTGCAAGAGTTTCTGCATCCTGAGTGCTGTGCACTGACATTTTAAATGTGCATCCTACTTGCCAAGGTAATCCACTCACAAATTGGCAGACTTGGACCTGCAAGGTGCTGTGCTGAGCGCACTCAACTCTCATTTACTTCATTAGAAGTTGAAGGTATTCAGCACCTCACTGGATGGGGCCTTATTTTTGTCTAATTCTGTTTTTTATTACTGTCAAGCCTTTCATATACACTTACTTCTAATCAGCACACAATTTCCAGATGTGTTAATTGAGTGTCAGTCTTTCTGATATCTGAATACCAGTCCAGCTCCTCAGAGCAACTACACAAATTTATCAAGGCAGGTAGATACAAATACTCACTGATGAGAGACAGAGTCCCGAAAGTTAATCATATTGTTTTCTCTGCAGGCTTTAGAAATAAAGAAGATAAGATCTGACATTTTATTAATCTTCTAAATGCTGTCTGTGTTTAATTCAATATATAGCTTTATGGATGCACAGTAAGGTATGTTTCAGAGAAGCTTTCTTACAATTGGGATTGACATGCTGTGCATTCAAGTTTTGTGTGTTTCCTTATCTCTGATAGAGAATGTATGTGGTATGTTTCTCTGATTTCAAGCTCTATCTATTTAGTATAAAACTCTGAAAAAATAATACCATCTAGCTGCTTTTAACCCAAATTGTGGGAAAGGGTTTTGGTGCAGTCTTATAGATTCATACGTGCTAATTGTTCTGAATGTCCTGCTATAGTACTGAGTGCCATCATCTGCTGAATTTGTGTTACCAGATTTGCCCATTACTTTGGGACACGCTCATTTATTAGAGTTACTCTTCTTCGGGGGTTCTTTAATTCAATCAATGTACTGCTTGTGTCACTTGTGTTCTCATACGGAGCTCTATTTCTCCCTGCTGCAAGTTCCCTCCCAATGGAGCTATCCTGCAGGACCTAGGTTCCCCAGGGCTGGGTTCTTCCAGCCCCAGAATCAGATGAACACACACACAAACATTAACGGAGCGCATCTGAGAGGACCAGGTTAATCAGCACTCCAAAGCTGACCCCTTATATGTTCCTGGACTCAGCAGGTTGGGTCGAGCAGCACTTCCAAACTGTCACCCTCATAGGCCCTTGGACTCAGCAGACTGGGTCAAAAGAACCTCCAAGCTGTCACCCTCATATGCCATGGGCACTGCACCAGAATAGAGTATGCCTGAGCAGACTGGGTCAAGCAGCACTTTCAAGCTGCCACCCTTATATGCCCCTGGACTCAGCCGGTTGGGTCGAGCAGCACTTCCAAGCTGCCACCCGTATATGTCCCAGGTTCAGCACGTCCCTGTCCCCACTTTCATGTTCTGGTAGTAACAATGGTTACAATGGTTCTGGTAGTAACCCACTTTATGAGCAAACCCCACAGGATTTTTGGCCGCTGCAGGGGTCTTTAGCTTAGGTAAGAGGAGTGTGGCTGCAGAGCAAATGGGGAAATCAAAAAACACCCCCAGGGGGAGAGGGGAAGAGAGAGAGAGAGAGAGGCAACCAGCTTAACCATGAAATTTATTTATTGCCAAGTAATAACCACAGAAGGGGAGCCAAACATACAAAACAGTTATAATATTAAATCTAACTTAAATTTGATGATAAAAGTCAGGTTTAGAAAACTATAACTGATCACACAAGTCAGAGTCAGAAGGCTATACCTAGAGAGAGAGAGAGAGAGAGAGCTGGGTTCTCACCCCCCTGTGAAGCTTGAATCGATCAGGGTTCCCAGGTGGTGGTGGTAGCTGAGAGGCTGGAGTGCTGGAGACAGGCAGAGCCCCCAGTCCAATCAATCAGGAGAAGATGAAATCCCAATGAAACTGACACAGCTTTTGGATCCAGGCATCAGAGCACTTACTTGAGCATGGGTAGGGGTTTTTGTAGGGAAAGAACAATGGTTCAAGGGAGAATAGTAGATTTGTTTGTGGGTAAACTGATGGCTCAAAGCAGTATACCAAAGTTGTTTTGTTCAGGCTAGACAGTAGGAATTGATTATTCCTGGCTATGGGTGGTGTTCCTTCCAGGGAGCTCACAATGCAGTTAGGCAGCTTCAGTATTTTGGATACCAATAAAGGATTTATTACTAGAATTGGTCTGATAACTAAAGAGCTGGTTGTGTGCAGGCATGGGTTCATTAACATCTGGAGCAGAGATTCCCTGTCCTGCAGTGCTTCTCTGCTGTTCTGGTCTCATAGTTCAGTGCAGTTCTTGCCTTGGAATCTCTGTTCTCCATTCTGTATGCTAATGGAGATGCGTCCCTGTCCCATCTTTGATGCAAATGAGGCTAGGGGAGTTTCCTTAATCCTGTCACCCTTGTCTGGAGGGGTTTAGGTGTGTCTCCCACTACCTTTTTATTGCTTTTTGTAAGTCTTACTTCCGATTGGCTTTGGTTCACGCAGAAGCTGGGGGGCAGGGAAGGTCTTTTGTGCATCAGACAGGGTGGGTTCTGCGCCCTTGTTCCCCAAGAACACAGAGCTGATAGCTAACATCTGTGAACCAGTGGAAGGGGTCAGTAATTTAAAGAAGGAAGGGAAGTAAATAAGTGGAGAAAGAAATATAGTAATCATTTTATTTATGAAGTGCTATCCACACCTTGCCAAATTGTTCAGGGAGGTGCAACAGGAGAAAAACCAAAAAGACCACATTAAAAGAACATGAAGGTTAGCTGGTTAAATGCTAATAACACAAAAAGTGCCAAAGTATAAATTGTATGCATAAGCTTAACTCTTTCCTCTGGTGCATATTCATGACTGCATGATTATGTACCATTTCTCAAATGACACAAAATATAGTATTAGACACTTTTTTCTGCAATTTTGGAGACATATATATATATATATCTTATAGTAATGTGTGCTACTCTCTAGATGCCAGAAAGACATAGCCTATAAAATCTTTCTACAATGAATGAGACAGAATGAAAAATGTGCCATGAATGAGGCAGAGCTCCTGTGACACAGCTAATTCAGTGATGTGTAGACCTTGTAAAATGTGTGTGGCCTGGTGCCTATTTTATAACGCATGTATCCCTGTTACGCAAATGATGAACAAAGAATTGATTTGCTGCACATATATACATGTTTCACCAAATATACTCTGAGCATTGCTACTATGTGCTAAAACAAATCTTAACAACGCATATGCTCAAAGTGCAGTTTTCTCAGGCTCATAACTCCATCAGGTCCAAACCTGTTTCTCCAGAAAATTGAATGGCTTTCCTCAAATAAAGTTGTTTCCATACTAAATTTAACCTGTCTATCCCCTTCAAAACTAGAGATGTTCCAAGAACTTTTTAAAAATATATAGATAATGGGGAAAAGTATATTGTTTTTCACTCCCCTCCTAATCTCAAATGACAAGTATTTTTGTTCTCAAATTTCCCTCTGCTAAAACAATGCACTGGAGACCATGCCTTGAAAATTCCAGCCCCAAATTTGGAAGTTTTGATCAACTGATTGTGGGAGCTTAGAACTGAAACATATGAGAAATCTTTCAAATCACTAATGCTCTGATTATAATATAATAGTAAAAACCCACCCTCTTAACAAGTCCTAGAGGCCTAAAATAAAAATTGGGTGAGGTGTGTAAAGTGACAATCAGATGGTAATACCAGTGGTATTTGGCATTGTATGTTTTCAGTGGTTTAGTTTCAGAGACTTTCAGAAGTCTGGGGAGGCACTCTAGACCTCCCATTCCCCCCCAACATGGTCTACTATGCAAGAGGCAGTTGGAACTGGTCACTACTAAAGAGTATCTCTTTGAAGCTTTTACAGCCCAGAGTGATTCCTGAATACTATAGTAACTATCAGGTCATTAGTGATCATAAGAAAAACACCATTAAAAGGGAAAAAAAGATGTATGATGCTCCTAGGAAGTATAGAGAGAGAGACTTTAAAAATCAACAGTGCATCTTAAATTCAAGCTTTTAGAGGCTGCCTGCATAAAGAAATGGAAAACCATGGTGCTGAACTTTGAGCAAGCTGTAAATGTCAGAGAAGTAATGTTGGAGACTTTGTTAACCAAGTGCTTCATCCAGGAAGGTACTGAGTGCTGCAACCAGGTGCACTCAATTCCCATTTACTTGAACAGGACTGAGAGGTGCTCAACACTTTCTTGGAAGATCTTGGAATTTTGCAGAGTCAATCCCTAAGTATAATAGTACAATGACTACATCTTTTGGTCAAAACTGGAGCTGGACCAAAAAAATGGAAGAAAAAAATTTTCATACTTTCCCCCAGAATTTTGTCACCATATTTTCCATCAATGTTTTCCAATGAGCTCTAGCCACAATCATGTGAGATTACAAGGTCAGTAATATATCATCTGAAACACCTCTGTACTAGGTCCAACACATGGGTTTGCATGCAAATTGCATAGCTGAAAGTGATGCCAAGATTTTAAATCCGTTTCGGGAACATTTTCGCAAAAAATCCCCTCTCCCCATTTTTTGTTGTTCAAAATTTTAGAATTTTTTTTTTAATCTGGTCTATAGCTGGATATTGAGAGGCAATTTTTAAAGGTGGACTCTTTGTGCTTACGAAAATTGCCTGCAATTACTTAATTAATATTTTATCATTCAAGCCTCAACAATCTTTTGGACAGTGTACAAAACAAATAATTACACTTCCTGGCCCAAGAAGTTTATAGTTCGTGGTCCCAGTCCAACAGAGTATTTGAGCTTGAATTTAGCATTAAGCATGTGAGTCTTCCTCACTGACTTCAGTGAGTATATTTATGTGTTTAAAGTTAGGTATGTCCTTCTGTGCTTGGATGGATCAGGCTCTAAAAGATAGAGATAGAGACAAGCAGATGTACTGGGAGATTTAGATTAGATTGATAGATAATCTCCCACTCTTCTTCTCTTACGTAATGTTGAGGTGGAAAAGTGATCTAGAGTGGATGAGTGCTTCTGAATGTCATAGAAGAAGTGAGTCTTAGGGTATGTCTATGTAACACTGACAGACGTTGGCAGGCAGGATTGAACATGGGACCTCTGGAGCTAAATGCATGAGCTAAAAGCCACATGGCTGTTAGCTAAGGCTGTAGAGCAGTGTCATTAATCTCTCTTTAAGTTGTCTCAGTGCCGCTAGATGGGACAGAACACCACACCCAGGAGGTGTGTGGGTTACATCTACACAGCAAAAAAAGCAGCAAGTCTCAGAGCCTGGGTCAACTTAGGTAAAAAGTATCCTAGCAAGGGTAAAAGTAGCAGTGCAGGCACATAAAAACGGCCATACTGGGTCAGACCAATGGTCCATCTAACCAGTATCCTGTCTTGTGACAGTGGCCACTGCCAGGTGCTTCAGAGGGAACGAATACTACAGGGCAATTATTGAGCGATCCATGCCCTGTCACCTGCTTTTGGCAAACAGGCTAGAAATATGCAGAGCATGGTGTTGCATCCCTGCCCATCCTACGTAGATCGGCGGTCTCAGGTGGAGCCTGGGCTCTGAAACCTGGTGAGGGGGAGGTCTCGAGCCCACACTCCAGCTCAAGCCTGAGCATATACACTATTGTTTTCACTCCCATAGTGTGAGACCTGCTAGTGCAAATCAGTTGAGCCAGGCTCTGAGAATCACAGCCACAGGTTTTTTTTTCCCTGTGTAGACATTCCCTCTAAAAGGGATTTGAATGAGGTGAGGATGGGCATAGTGCACCAGGTGTTAGGCGACAGTCATTTCATACATTGTGGGAGCAGAGAAGAATATATGGAAATGGAAGGGAAATAAATAAATACATTATGTAGTAAGTCTGGTATGTTTGATAGAACTGGGGGTCAAGGAATACATAATAAGGAACAAATTTGGGCATTACTGGTACACTCAGTGGCAAGACAAATGTCTTCTACCTGGATTGTTAGCAGCACTCAAGCAGTTAATATTTTCTCATGTTCCGGTGACATCCCGAAGAGATTGCTTGCTTTAGGAACACGCCACTCAAGTGTTACAGGATTAGAAAGCACACATGTTTTAAATGGTTATAACTCCCAGTGTAAATGAAGGAACCTTAATAATAAAGTTGTCTGAAAAATTGCACATATAAAGTAAAACCAGAAAAATTACTTGGCCTGTCTGCAGTTGGGAGCACCAGTAGGAAAAATTTGCTTTTTGCCCCTGATGGCTCTTACCAGTCTCAGAAAGAAGTGGAGAGCAGTATTTTTTGCAAAACTCACTTCTCATACTGAAATGTTTAAAGGTGGATATTGAATGCCAAAATAAAGCTTGTTGCATTTGTTGAGCCCACACTCTTCCACACATAGACTTCACCAGTGTTTACTGTCACTCCAAGAAGACCTTGGAAATTAAATAGGGAGTCAGTGGGGGAATTTGAGGAAAATCAACAACAAAAGGAAAAGCAGGCATAAAATTATAAACAATAGGTGAAAAACCAGTTATTCTTTCAGTCTTTCTTACTGCAGTTTGTGTTTGGCCCTAACATGCAGTGCCAGTGGTGGATATACTGATTACATTAGATTACTTCTTGTGCTGTCATATGGACAGGGTAGAGACCACTGAATGTGTAATATGCCTCCATGATATTCTGTCCTGAGCCAAATCTGACACATTCCAGGGGAAGGATGCCTGTGAGGGACGGTTGTCTGTTGACATTGTCCATACATCGTATTTTAGGTCTTCCAGATGATCTTTTCTATACTGCTTTCATTGGGGCAAAACTGAAGCTGATTCTTGCAAGGTGGTAGCCATTTGAAGCAGATGACCATATCACCTTAGAGAGCATGGAGCAATCATTTGAGAGAGCAGGACTTGTTTGGTTAGGAAGAAGATCTCTTAATTTGACTTGAATTCATGCCATTTCATGTTTTCTATCATTTGGAGATGCTTCATCTACATGGAATTGAACTTTCTATCTGAGGGGCCATTTTTCAGTATGGAGAGTGGAGGATCTTTAAATCTTCCCCACCCCCCAACAACTGTGTAGTGGCCCTAAATTAATAAACTATGGTATGGAATGAATGAGGAGATAGGAAAGTCCCATAAAACAAAAAACAAGCTGTGGGAGAGATCAAAATCTTCCTTTTTGAGACAGTGTCCAACACTGGTGTCACTGTTGTTCTGGTGTCACTGGTGTTCCCTGCTGTTTTCTCTTATCCTTCTAGAAAATATGAACCCAATTCATGTTGGCCTATGGCTCCTTTTAGTGAGCTACACCAGTGCAAATTAGAGGAAGGACAGATTGGTGAATACTGCCACCACAATGGCCTCTGCACACCTGTGTTGCAGCAGGTGTTTCAGGTGTATTCATCAGGGACAAGCGGTGATGAAGCCAGGGGTTCCCATTACCCTATTCCTTGCTGCTGCAACACCCACAAAGGCTATGGCAGCAGAGATGGGGGCTGAGACAGGGAAGGTAGAAGCTGCCTTCTCTCAGACCTGGCACCAATAATGCTGCCAAGTGTGTTTATATAGATTGTCAATAAAGCTGGTCATTCTCTCTCTCTCCTCCTCCTCCCCCCGCCCTCCCCACTTGGTATTTTTTGACAGAAACAAACAATAAAAGGAAATCTTTTGAGATTTTTTTTTATTAAAACAGGAAAACCAACATATTTCAACCAAAAATTGGAGTTTTTGTTTTCTCCTCTTGCCCCCATTCTCTTCTGTGGGCCAGGATCCCCAGCTGTACTACTTCTGCCATCATCGTCATGATCTCCCTTCTGTTCTTTATAGCATCCCTGTCTGTGATGCATTCTGAGAGCTATAGCCTAGCTGGGGATGCCGGTCCATAGTGGAGAATGGGAACATAAGAAGCAAACTACATCTCCCATGAAGTACTACAATTTCCATTTTCAGCCAAATCTTTGGGTTTTGGCTGAAATATTTTGATAAAAATAGAACTCTCATGTGGAAAGCAGACACTTTTCATGAAAACCATCATTTAGTAGAAAACCCAATTTTCCATAGAAAACAGTTTTGATCGAAAATGTTCGAACACATCTAATTGTCAGCTCTGTGGGGCTGCTACGTTGTCTCTTTATTTGTCTGTGTTGCATTTAGAATACAGTGGTCATTATGGGCTAGATCATACCTGTGAGGCACAGTCCTTGGTAGGCGGTGGTGCTGAGCTACAGTACTATTAGTGGAGCAATCAGGGCTACTCCAGAAAGACTGCCTCCCTAAACTCCGGTGCCCAACAGGATTGAGGCCAGGCCTCCACATGCCTTTCTTGTCATAGCCTTCCTTATCCTCCCTTCCCTCAGCCTTTTCATGTGATTTGAAACTACAAGAACAGTAGGAAGGCACAGTCCTTATACCACCCCTAGCACAGGGACTTGAACTCTGACTATCCTTTTACATGGGCTGTGTAAGGGCAGGGTTAATTTCTTTCACAATATGAGGGCAGGAAGAATCTGGCATTTGCATTTTACATAAATAATACTAATGACTGGTTTTCCCCGTGCTTTTTTGGAAGCTTTTCCCCTATGTGCCTTTCTTTCCTCTGCTGATATATTTATATAAAAACAGTGATTATTTATTACTGCTGCTGCCCTATTAATATTCAAGGAGGAAGAAAATGCCACAACATTGATTATGGTGGTTCAGCCTAATGAGCTGTGGTATATTTGGGAATGCTTTCATTCTCTGCTACTGCCAGTGTTCCACATTGCTGTCAGCTTGTCTCTCCTATCAACCGAAGTTGGTCCAATAAAAGATATTACCTCACCCACCTTCTCTCTCTACTGTTCCAGAGAGGCAGATGTTTCCTAGACCTGATCAATCTATGACTTAATCTCAGCTCTCCAGAACATTTGAATGGAGTGCAAAAGGCTGGTAGGAACTTCAATTCTACAAAGAAACTGAACTCAGAGTAACCAGTTAGTTTTTAGCAGTTGTTCTATACTGTCAGTGCGTGCAGATGTTCTTGCTTCATGCACTCAGTTTCCTTCTTTGCATGTTGCATCTTCTGGTTTTTGACCTTAGTTTTTCAATGATAACCTCTGTCTCCAACATACCAGCTCATCATCACTGCTGTCATCTGAAGGACTCCAGATACAGTCAAGACCATCCTCTCTCTCTTCTGCTTTGTCTTTAAATTAACATGGCTCAATTTGGAGGAAGAAGGAATGGAACTGACCTGCAGGAATATATGGCATTAGTAGCCATAGAACAAGAAAATGAAGGGTAAAGAAAGGTGCCTTCTTTCTTTAAAATAATTTTATAAACTAATACAAATATTTCCGATCAAATTAGCATACTATGAAACTTCAGTAAGTACATTTGGATCTGCTTTGTACTAGTGTCATAATCACCTAATAAAAGTCAGAGATTAGTAAAGATTTACATTTTAGCCTAATCTTTAAAGAGAATTGTGAAAGAGGAAGAAAATCCCATATTTTCTTTATAAGATGTGTATCATAATATTGAGATGAATTTTTGCTCTTAATTAAACAATGTTAGAGGAGTTGGAGAGGTATTCTGGTGCATTATCCCATGCCATATCTACTTTCTTTAGCTAAGTCAAAAAACTCAATAACTCAGAACTGCGAACAACTCACTGAGCCATTGTAATTGGCTTTCAAATACTTGGAAACTCCTATGCAGCAGGAATGACAAGAATAACATGCTTGTGTTCTATAATTAGGAGCTCTTCATTAAATGTTTTTATGAGATATAACAAAGTAACATGAATGTCAAACAAAAAGCATCACCACAAGTAATATAAAAAAAAGCATAATTATGACTTTAAACAGAATTGATCAACTATTCAGCAACAGTATGTTGACTGGAATAGCAATGTTAACTAGTCAGAGAGTTCAATCTTAGGGTAATACATATCCCAGCATTTCATAGAACACATCAAGTGGGATTGGTGTTAGAAGTGAAACAAGACAAAATCCACAATATGTGCAAATTATCTGCTAATACATTTTTCCTAAGTAAACCTTAAATGTGTTTACATTAAACCTATTCCCCTGAATATAGTAATAAAAGTGCTAATTAAGCAAGAAGGTCCTTTATAGCTGTCCTTTATAAGACAGACAGAGCCTGCTGGAGTATTTGAAGGTCTGAGGTGAAATGAAGGGCACTGGCAAACAGCTGATGTCTATCTGATGGATAAAGGACTAATACAGATGTCCTATTCTGATTATGAACCTAAATTTATAATATATAGTATACACATACAAATATGTTAAAAAAACTTTAAGGTTGCAAAATCAAGCACTCAAAAGTTAGGAAATGCCAGAATCAAGGTTGCCCTTATAACCTTAATGCAGTCCCCATGCATGTCTATATTATGGGAAAGTCTTTAATTACATGATAACATGCTGTTTTTTTCCACAGGATTCTACATTCGGTGCGCTGGATGGACCGTACTCTGGGAATTAATCATAGTTCTGTAGAGAATGGGGCTGTTGTCTGAAGGGCCCCTGCCTCACATATTGCAGAAGTTGGAAAGTGTGTAATGAATGAGGCATGTGGGTTCAGGAAGAGAAAGAATGATTAAGGCAGCTGAAGGTTGAAAAACAGATTATGTAGACTCATAATATGGTGATATGAACAGTATTTCCATTCCACTAGTATCTCAGGAGGATGTTAAACAGCATCTACTAAAGTTAGACATTTTAAAATCAGTAGATCCAGATAACTTGCACCCAAAAGTTTTAAAAGAGCAGGTTGAGGAACTTGCTGGACCCTTAATGTTGATTTTCAATAAGTCTTCAAGCACTGGGGAAGTTCCAGAACACTGAAAAATGATAATTTTATGCCAATATTTGAAAAGGGTAAATGGGATGGCCTATCAATGTCAGCTTGGCATCAATCCCAGGCAAGATAGTGGAGCGGCTAATATGGGACTTGATTAATAAAGAATTGAAGGATAGTAATATAATTAATACCACCCAACATGGATTTATGGAAAGCAGATGTTATCTAACTGGCTTAATATCTTTTTTTTTATGAGATTCCAAGTTAGGTTAATGAAGATTATAGTGTTGATGTAATATACTTAGACTTCTATTGACTTGTATCTCATGACATTTTGATTAAAAAACTGAAATGGTAAAAAATTAACATAGCTTACATTAAATAGATTAAAGGGGGCTAACTGATAGGTCTCAAAATGTAATGGTAAACTGGGAATTCTTGAACATGTGTGTTTCTATTGGGATCCCACAGGAATCAGTACTTTTCCCTACACTATTTAACATTTTTATCAATGCCTTGAAATAAAACATAAAATCATCACTGATAAAATTTGCATGACATGAAAATGGTAAATAATGGAGTGGTAAATAATGAAGAAGACAGGTCACTAATAGAGAGTGATCTGGGTCTCTTGGGGGTGAGCTGGGTGTAAGCAAACAATATGAATTTTAATATGGCTAAATTTAAATATATACATCTAGGAATAAAGAATGTAGCCATGCTTACAGGAATGGGGACTCTACCCTGGGAAGCAGGGACTCTGAAAAAGATTGGGGAGGGGGGGATAAATATCTGAACATGAGCTCCCAATATGATTCTGTGGCCAAAAGAGTTAATGCAATTCTTGGATGCATAAATCGGGGAATCTCAAGGCGGAGTAGAGAGGTTATTTTGCCTCTGTATTTGGCACCAGTGCTACCTCTGCTGTGTCCAGTTCTGGTGTCCGCAATTCAAGAAGAATGTTGAAAATTGGAGACGATTCAGAGATGAGCCCCCAAGAATTATTAAAGGATTAGAAAACAATGTCTCATAGTGATAGACACAAGGAGCTCAATATATTTAGCTTCACATTGAGAAGGTTAAGGAGTGACTTGGTTACAGACTATAAACACCTACATGGAAAACAAATATTTGATCATGGACTCTTCAGTCTAGCAGAGAAAGGTATAACATGATTCAATGGATGGAAGCTGAAGTTAGACAATTTCAGATTGGTAATAAATGTGTAACTGTGAGAGTTATTAACCATTGGAACAAATTACCAAGAGTCGTGGTAGATTCTCCATGACAGATACTTTTTACATCAGGATTGGATATCTTTCTAAAAGATATGATCTAGGAATTATTTTGGTGAAATTCTATGGCCTGTGTTATAGAGGAGGTCAGACTAGATGTCAGTGGCCACTTCTGGCTCTGAAATCGAAGAAGGTTACCCTGGGGAATTTGATTCTATGATATTCATGTTGTGTAATTGGTTGCCTAATTCATATGTTGTTTTTCTCCCTGATTGAACTCTTGCAATTTTTAAAACAACAACATAGTAAATAGCAAATGAGGAGTATGTAACCAACTCTAAGAGAATGTGGGTCTTTCCTCACCTCTTGTGGCTGATCTACAGAAAAGGTTGATGAGGGTACCATAGCAGCTAACTAATAGATGTAATACTAGCTCACATGGTAGAAGTTTGTGTTTTTTAGAATGAGAGGATTCAGGTTTAAACCCCCTTTTGCCCAAATTACAAATAGTTTTGTTCATCCAGCGCTATCTTTGTGCAAACTCAGATGTGTTTTATAATCAGGCACTATACGAAGAGCAGACATTGCCCAAATATGTTTGAACAAAAAAAAGTAATATGTACCATTTTCATGAACAGCAAACAAAAAGGGGCATGAACATGGTGGAATAAAATTGCTAGATGGAATCTGTGAATATAGACAAAGACACATTTCCCCAGGATTCATCCTGGTCTGGTCAGTATGATATGTGAGCGTGCTTACTTTCATGGTTTTCATGGATTTCACAGAAAACATGAAATTTCTCATTTCTCATGAAAAACTTAACATGACATTGAAAAATAAAACATCTGAACTTTCCACCAATTTTTCATTAGCTAATCATGCACAACAAAAGTAAAAAAAAATTTAGAGGTGACTGAGTGTGCAATCTTACTGAGATCATTATCTTCATTGGGACTACTCACTTGTTAAGCATGTGCTAAAGGGCTTTGCTAGATCAGAGCTCTACTTTTTTGAGCTGGGATGAAATATGCATATTGTAGCAAATACAAATGACCTCTAAAATTAAAAAAAAATCTTAAATTAATATCTGTTGTAATTTTGTCTATTTTTTAAATATTTGATTTAAGTCTAAATATTTTATATAATTTCCATTGTTTTTCTTTCTTTTTTTAAACTATATGGGAACCCAAATGGGAAATTGTCAGAAATGCCACTTAATGCTGAGATTTATTTTCTAACTTAAAAAAAAAAAGAACTATGACTAAAGCGGAGAATGTAATTAGTGTAAGTCTCCATTGCAGACATTTTGAATTTGTTTGCTTCAAATGAACCAATATACTATATGTTGACATATAGCATGTCCCTTTCTATTATTTTTAGCAAAATGGATTCCTTGCTGTGATAAGTGGTGCAAATGTTAATTTCAGATGAAAAGTGATTCTACTAAAGAAGTGGGTAATATTTTTATTTAAATAGCAGAGCCCTTATTCAACATCTGCTATAAATAGTCTGAGATATGACGTTAAAGTCAGACATAAAAAAAAGACTTATGGAAAATAATTAAATAAGCTTTGCAATACATGAATATTTCTGTCTCTGAGAAGAAGAGTGTGAAATCTATTGATATTTGCAAACATCAGGGTGAATTCAACAGTGTGAATTAAATAGAACTTTCATGCAAAGCATCATGTCAGTCAGAATGACTAATTTATGGGACTATCATCTCCAAGAGGATTCTGCTTTCAACCTGCCAAAATGAAATCAGTGAGTGTTACAGACTCCATTTATTAACTCATTTTAGACCACAGCTGGATAAATTGCTGCTGGAGAAAAAGGGTCACAAACTCAGAGTAATCACATTGGTGTCAATTAAAGCATTATAAAAATTTTAAGCCATTGTGGCTTAGGTCTTACTGGACCATTCAAAAGCTGTCAGTGTTTGAACTGAAACTAGACATATGCCTGGCATGAACTAGCTTTTTCATACAAAAAAAAACAGAAAAAGATAGGAAACTCATCTTATCTGGGACCAGCAGAGGTCTGGATGTTTGGCACATGAAGAAATTACTTGAAAAATGGCTCTTAGAGATGGAAAAAATACTAGAATATAAGCATTCAGCATCACTGTGTGGACTATAAGCAAATAAGATACCAATACTTACAATACCAATTTTAGAAAACTTTAGATTTTCAAAATAGTCTACAAACGTTGAAGACTATTAAAGAGAGCAACAAAAGGGGAAATGATGCATGTAATTATTCTATGGACAGACACACTCTCTCTCAGAGCCTTTTTGTTCCTCTCACCTCTCCTTCTTTAATTTATCCATGGATAATATCATCCATTCATTTGGTCTCAACATTTTAAAATTGATTTATTGAAGTGCCCCCTGCTGATTTAAATTGGTTGTGACATTTAATGAATCTCAATCTGTTATACCATGGATTTTTTAAAGTTGTTAAGTAAAGGTGTGTTAATTATAATTTGGGTATATATTGTTTATAATTGGTACTTTTGAATTGGACTCATTACATAGATTAGCTCAGTTTCATTCCTGGATGTTCCTAAGGCAAGCCATTGAGTGCAAACAAGGCTCAGCCAGGTGGAGGCATTGTTAATTGTAATTTTGTTTACAAGTAAAGGGACTGCAGTGGGTGGATAGAGGATTCCCACCTATCCAATATCACCACTGAGATACTCAGGATTACCTTTACTATGAACAACATCAGGTGCCTGGGTACATAGGTGAGTGTTGCCTGCTCTTGAGTAACCAAGGGAGGAAAAGGGAAGGTTACAATTCTACATGAACATAGTTTTTGTCTGGGAATATAAAACTAAAGATAAACACCCTCAAGAAGTTCAGCGTATGGTAGGGTGACAGATTGCAAGAACAAAATATCGGGACACATGGGGGAGGCAGTCACAGGTTCACAGCCCCCATCAGAGCCATGAGAGAGGGGGGCACACAGTTCTAGGAAGCAGTGGGTCGGGGACGCGTGACCCTGGCTCCAGCCCCAGCCACAAGCCGTGGGACAGGGATGCACAGCCCTGGCTGTAGCACCCAGCAGCAGTTGCATTGCAAGCCACTCGCTGTGGGTCAGTTGGGGGTGCATGGACCTCTCTGGCCCCCGCCGCAAGCCTCAGGTCATTCGGGGGTGCATGGCCCCTGCTCTAGCACTGCCCTGGCTCCAGCTCCCACCGCAGGGTGGATCTCAGGGCTGGGGCAGATGGTTGGGACATAGGAGGAGCTTTGAGGTGCTGACTCTGGGATGGAGTTTGGGTGCAGGAGGGGACTCAGGGCTGGGGCAGGGGCTTGGGGTGTGTGAGGGGGTTCGGGCTCCAGGCAGTGCTTACCTTAGGTGGCTCCTCGGAAGTGGCGACAGCTCCCTCTGGATCCTAGGCGGAGGTACAGCCAGGCGGCTGTGCGCGCTGTCTCGCCCACAGGCGCCGCCCGCACAGACCCCATTGTCTATGGTTCCCAGCCAAAATGGGAGCTGCAGAGCAGGTGCTCATGGCGGGAGCAGCACACAGAGCTCCCCCTGGCCATCCCTGTGCCTAGGACCCAGAGGGAGCTGTCGCCACTTCCAGGGAGCTGCACAGAGCCAGGTAGGAAGCCTGCCAGCCCCATGCCAACCGGATGCTTGGCAAGGAAACCTACAACATCGAGACAAATGGCATCCTGATCATACATTGGTCAGGACATGGAACAAAGAGTTAAATATCGGGACCCTGAAGTTTTATTGGGCATCTGGTCACCCTACTGTATGGGTTTGGTATAGAACAATCCCACCCTTCTCAGGTGTCAAAATTTAGTCAGATTTTCTCCAGAATCCTGGTTTCGTGGGCAGAATGTGGAAACTAATGACACTTCAGCAACATATTGCACTCACATGAACTGTGAAAGCTTGGAATGTCTTCCTGAAAAAAAAGGAAAGGAATATATAAATCATTCTCTATTCAAAAAGGTTAAATAATAAATATGAAATGACAAGATAGAAAAATAACCTACAATCACAGCTAATGAGTTATATATTAGTGTTCAACCCAAGTAAGGATCAACACTTCTCCCCTGTGACTTCTCTTAGAACCTGATTTTAGCTTATTACCTCTAGCAGTAACTAAGATTACTAAAAGAGGAACTTCTTACAGTATAGCATCACAGTCCTTATAGGAGGAAAAGACCTAATTCCTCTCACTCACAAAAATAACCCCATTTAATTTGCACATGAAGGAAGCAGATTATGAAGCCTCACTACTGTTTACAATAACAAGCTGTAGTTCATGAAAGTTTATGCTCAAATAAATTTGTTAGTCTCTAAGGTGCCACAAGTCCTCCTCCAAGACTAACACAGCTGCTACTCTGAAAAAAGTTCAACTGATTCATTTTACAAAACCCACATTCAGTAATTTGCCCAATCAGAAATGCAGACTCAAATGCCTGGTACAAAATGTAATTAATCAACTGCATGTCCTGTAGAATTATGTGAATTAAGGTTGAAGTTCACATTCTCTCCAGATATAAAAATTGCAAATAGGTCAAAAGCCAAGTAACAAAAAACAAGCAACAAATCAAGAAATCCTTCAGATAAGGAGATTTCAGTTAACTCTTTGTGATGATTTGAGGAATCTGTCTATACAATTTATTAATTCACTGTGAGAGTATCTGAGTTTACATTATGCATATATCTCTATCAAGCTGCAAACTCCATTTTGAACATGAAGCCATTTACTTTGTCTTTTGCCATTTTACTTCCATGTTGGACTGAATTTCCAAGAGATAGTGATACAGGTCTGACAAGATAGGGTCATTTAACTTGAATGGTCCTCTATTCAAATGCAAACATCCTGACAACAGGCTGGCTCCCACCCAAGAAAACTGGTTTGTCAGGGAAGAGGTCACCTAGTAGGGGACTGATCATCTGAAGAGGCTGATTAGCAGGTCAAATGACAGAGGGACTGGAGTTATAAAAGAGCAGGAACTGCTCTGGTTCTTCCATGGCTTTCACCAGCTCAGACAAAGGGAAGTTTTTGCAGGAACCTATTGAGGCTATGGGGAACCCTGCCTTTCTGAACACAGTTGACCCTCTGAAGGACTCCCAAGGGATGGGTGAGCAGAAGAAAACGGCATGGAGTTCAGGGTGGTTGTTGTTTGATGTTGTTGGTAGATGTTAAATGAGCTGTACTTTCTTGTGTTTTATCTCTTAAGTAAAGAACGGTAGTGTTTTAGAATCCTCTGCAAGGACTCTCTGTGTGTGGTATGTGCTACATCTATCACAGGGCCCTGAAGAGGTATACTGTAACCCCAGAGCACCCACATGTCTGGAGCTCTGGGACAGGGTGTGTGTAAACTACAGGAAAGTCTGGGGAGCCAGCATTGATTCTGGGCAATTGAAAAGTGCAGTTGCGGTTCTTAGGGGAGAGGGGCAAAAGATTTTCACCCTGAGAATGTGCCTAGAGACCCCAAGCCTGGACTAGGTTCAGACTCCCAAAGCTTAAAACACACTGGATCCAGCAGCTGGGATACCCTTACAGCAGTCTGGTGAGTGTCCAGCAGGGGGAGCTAATCTAGATCTGTAATAAAATCTAGAATGGACTGAATCTTTGTAAGCATTCTGTAATACCCTGTATGAAATTTTATCAATTATTATGTGTTAGGTTCTCATGGTTTCTAACACTGTTTTCTTTAGTCAATCCAGTCAACTGTTCTTTGTACTCTTCTGCCTAGCAAGTAACTACAATTTATTATGTAAATGGAATAGAAACATTTTTGGATTATCTCAATGTTCTGTACTCAGCGTCACTTGTGGTCATTCTTCCCAAATGAAAAAAGTAACATGAAAAAATGTAACCTATTAAATATTTAAATATTGACTACTTTTATTAACCCTTCTGTTTCTTTATGCTAAAACACCTAACATGAAAGAAAGTTCAAATGCGTGGAAATAGCAAAAGTATCCAATAGCTGGAAGTTGAAGCTGGCAAAGATCAAACTGTAAAAAAGATGCAAGTTTTTAATAGTGATCATAATTACCAATTGGAACATATTACCAATGGATGTGGTAAATTAACTGTCACTTGGAGTGTTTACATCAGGACTGAATGCTTTTGTAGTATACTCTTCTTCAATCACAAATTGTTGAGTTGGAAATTGCTGTGAGAAACAAATCTATGACCTGTTTTACACAGGTCTGACTAAATGATCACAATAGGGTCTTCTGGCTTTACAATCCAGGAATCAAATGTATTTGTTTTTTATTGTTTTCTTTTTGGGGAAAAGTGATTTATAACTGTAATATACAAGTGAGAAATGTGTTAAAGGATAATGTAGGTGTATAATAGTTCCATGGGTTAGGCCAATAGTAGCAACCTCTATAGATTCTGATATGGTTAGGACTAAAAGCTGGTTTCTCAGCTGTGCACAATGAACTTCTTCCTCCACCACTGAAGTTAATGGTAGCTTTGTCATTGACTTCAGTGGTGCAGGATCTGACTGTTTGTAGCAAAACCCAGTTCTTACTTGGCCTTGCTACAAATTTGAAATTTTAGCCTTTGTTTGCTAAGATATGTGATAATTTCAAGCAAACAGCAGTGTGTTGGTTTTGTGTTGAAACAGTGGGATCCCCTGTTTATTTTCAACATGTGTCATGGAGCTGTCCAAAAATTAGGAGGCTTGGGGAAGAGGTACTCTTAAGAATTCACTTAATATTAAGGAATTGTTTGGTTCCAGACAGAATTGTTTACACTGATGTTCACCACCCAAAGTAGTCCCTTGCTGATTTACAAGCACTGTGGTTCCTATGACCTTCAGTGGTAGAGAATCTACAGCAGTGGAAATTAGAAAACTGGTACAGTGGATTAAATGCCATGGCAGCTCTTCAAGTACTGGCATATAAAAGAGAGGAAGAATTTCACAAGTTTGATAGCATTTGAGGCCAAATTTTGGGTTACTTCTAAACTCTGTATGCTGTTCCTGAAGCATAAATGGGGATGAAAAGCCCAATACCCTGGCTGGGAGTGCTCCAGATAGCAAAGGGCAAGATTACTATGCCAGAGGCTCACTTACACTAAGTAGGGGACATATCAAGTGCAGGAGGGGATATCCTCAGAGCTGTCTAAGCTGTAGCTATTTGGAGCCAGAGGTTCAGGTGTATGGGAAATCATTGCTAATTGTAACAGTCACAGGGACTGCTCAAACTTGCACTGGGTGCTGGTAGTTAAGGTCATCTTTGTCCCCTTCCCCTCCGCCAGGATTCACTTTCTGAGAGCACTGCTCAGAATTGGGGAGTTGGTATTTATGTTTTAGTTCTCTGACAGATAACTATATTTTTGAGTTTCTGGGTGTGTTCAAACCCTCAGTTAAAGTGAAATACCAGGTGTGAAGCCACATGTAACTGAACCAAGGAAACTTTCACCTGAACCCTTGCAAAACAAAATCACTGAGTTCCACATAGTTAAAACAAGAAAACACTGCATTTTATTTCTGTATTTTCCATACTATAATACATACAGAGTTGTACAAGGGTGATTTATCTGTCATTTTTTAAATCAATCTTTACAGTATGAGGAAAAAAATCTTCTAGCTGTGGTCACCCAATGTGCCAATTTCAATCAACTGCCAGCAGAAGGTAGTTTTAATCCCTATCCACACAAGCATGGTTAGTTCAGATGCAGACAAGAAATGAACAAAATGCAGTTCAAATAATTGCAAATTTTTCCCAAAATTGAATTTTGCTTGTAACAATGGCATGGATACATATTTCTCTTCTGACTGGTCCTTTTTAATAAATTGGGATATTTTCTTTTCCATCACTACCTGTTTAAGATGTGAACTGTTTGAAGCATAAATCAGCGTCAGGATACTGAATAGCTAACTTGGTATTTTAAAAGGTGAAGTTAGTTTGGCTTAAAATAAAAGGAATAAAAGCAACAAAAAATCTATTTGCACATTCCATTTCCTTTTTTTATATGATTTGAGAGTGGTGATGGAAGCTGGAGAGTTTTGAACCTCAGAGATTATTTTAGGGATTTAGAGCAACGTGAGAAATTTTTTCCTGCATTGAATTGGGACAAAAAATTGGGATCTCAAAAAATATTTGTGATCTTGAAAAAACAAACAAATTTAGGGTCAGCTGAAACATTTTGTTGGTTATTTCCAAATGTTTCATTTCAATTTTGATCTTTTTTGCTTATAAATTTTTTAAAGTCTAATTAGCTTAAATTTTGAAACAAAAAGTCATTTTGAACTGGAACTGGAATTTTTTGTTTAGAAAATGTCAAAATGAAACATTTGAACAATTTTGAAGCTTTTTCTTAGGGGTTTTTTTCCCCCCAACTTTGGAAATTCATTAAGCCTGACCCTTTTTCATGACCGGTATCTGTTTTGACAAGTTGATATTTTTCAATTTAGAAAGATCAATACAAAATTCCAATTTAGCTCTAGTTCACATCAATTAAAAAAGGGTTTTAGAAATAATTTAACTCCATGTTTTCTATTAGAGAGGACTTCATTTTTAAATATTATAGGAGAAGCTTATAGCGCTGCTTATAGTTACCCAATACTTCTCATTGTAAGATCCTGTTTACAGTTGCTCAAAATTTTGGTTTCAGAGTAGCAGCCGTGTTAGTCTGTATTCGCAGGTGCCACAAGTACTCCTTTTCTTTTTTTCAAAATTTTGCTGAACTTTGACCATTTGGGTTGCAATTTTCCATACCTGGTATCTGGTTTAGGCCGATATTTTCTGGAAAATTTCAGCAAAAATGGGAGAATGAGGTTTGGGAAAAATGTTTTTTCCCCATGTTAACAAAATCTTGTAACTGTTTCATTAGCTATTCTAATCGCTCCAGGCTTTGAAGCAGGGACTTGAATTTTCAAGGGGGTAACCCTGGTGTCAAGAGTGTGCCTTGTGCATCCTTCCCGTCTTCTCCCCATGAAAAGGGTCCCAAATTTTGTTAAGTTAGGAACCTCTGAAAATCTCATTTCACACATGCACAGTAGAAACTTGGAAGAATTTGACAGCTGAATTCTCCAAAGATTGCATCTGTACTGTGCATGTTTCATCCCAATCGTTCAGACGCTGAGCAGGACTTTTCCTGTATTTGCTCCTTCCAGTGGCTAGGGCTGATGTGGCATCAGGTGCTGAAACTGAGAGTAGGGGACTTGTCTGTCATGTGATCTCAATCCTCCCCTTGCTGGTACCTAGGCACTGAGGAGGGGGAGCTGCCTGATTCAAAAGCATAGAGGACTAGAGCTGGATCTGGGGTATGAAGGGACTGGATTGGAACAAGAAACCTGAAAGGGGGCACTGGAACTTGACGCTGTGAATCCTGGAGGTGGGGAAGAAATACTGGCATTGGCTGGGCAAGGAGAATGAGACTGGAAGACCCCAAGTGGGGACTGTGAGTGGGTGGCACAGAGAAATTGGGACAGGAGCTTTGTGGGATGGAAAAAAATAGTTTGTGACCATGTAACTAAAGACTATCATGGTGCATGTGTCCAAAGGGGTCAAATTAAGGGTGCACAGGCAGCCTTAATTCTGGCATTTCCTAAGTTCTGAATGCTTGACTTTGCAACTTTAATAATGTTCTTTTCGTGTATTTTTGTATATGATTTATATTTTTTCTAGCTAAACCTGTGGAAGCATCATGGGTAAAAGAGCCCCCAAAGTCTAGGCTGATGAAAGTGTTTAACATATAACTGGTGATATATGGGAAGCTGCTGTTAACTGTTACAGATGAGTGGATGGGGAGAGTGCAGAGGGAAGATATTGTGCTGCATGACTCCTCCCCTGCATGTGCTGTCCAGTGGAACTGATTAGACAAAATGGGGTGGGGGAAGGGTGCAGTGAGTTGCATCGTGTAAAGGGTAAATACAGTTTTTCTCCCACCCACCCCTCTGAGGAACAGTTCCTCCTGAGGTGGTACACTTTATGTAGTTTATCCATTGCCTCTTCCACAAGGCTGTGTCTAAGGGCGAAATCCCTCTCCAGATTTTTCCATATATTAAATCTGAATTTCTCTTTTCTGAGTTTCATGCAATTACTCCTTGTACTAACCTAAATAAATCCTCCACATCCTTGGTGCTTATACTCTCCCTGTGGACTGTTACCATGTTCCTCCATAACTGCCACTTAGATGTGCTTTTACATCTATAGACCTAGTCACTTTTACAGGAAGCTTTATATATATATATATATATATATCTCGACATTTTCCCATGGCAGGGAAGTTAGACTTGTCGGTGGCCAAAGGACTTCATTGGTTTAATCTTTCATCATAAATCATTCACATTAGCACCTGATCATTTTTGTGGCCGCTCACTGAACTCCCTCCAATTTGTCAATATCTTTATGGAAATGAGATGCCCAGAGCAGAAAGCAATAGTCCAGGTGAGATCACACCAGAGCCACAGAGAGAGAGGAACTATTACTTCCCAGCTTTGTAATATGATACCTCTGCATATTCAACCCAGAATTGCATTGCCCTTTTTATTTTCCTGCCATAGTATATAATATAGGAAATTGGTGTCTAATTGGCTAGTGTTACCAGCATTTCTGCTTTCTAGGTTTCTCCATTCCTTCGGGTAGTTGGGTTTTTTGGCTTATCTTTTCACAGATGTACTAGCTTGCATTTTTCCATGCTGAATCTCACTGTTTTTTTCTGCCCATGTTGCTAATTTCCTACTTCCCTTTGTTTTATTTGTCAGTCCTCTTTTTGATGTTTCAAAGAGGACTAGATCTAAGCACATTAATGAAGTGTTAATGCACTTCAATAAGGTCCACTAGTCCATGACAGGTTAGCGTGGGGTAGTTGCACAGCCTAGCTTGCGACAAAATAAATGTTTGTGTAGACAAGCCCCCTATTTTCTGCAAATTTCCTGAGCCAGGTGTACTGCTTCTTCTTGAACACTAATAGAGGTACCAAATAAGGAACAAGCTAATGCTGGCCCTTGTAGCTCCTATCTGTACCAGATACCTTTCCCCAATTTGATATGTGGCCAGTTATAATGAACACTTACAAATTGTTCTTTAGATGGTTTTCAATCTATTTGGCCTAGCCAACTAATTTGAAGTGACATGTTATCTAGAGTCACAAAATTTAAGGTCAGAAGGGACCACCAGATCATCTGGTCTGACCTCCCATATATCACAGGTCACCAGCACCACTCAGCACCCACACACTAAACTCAGCAACCAAAACTAGACCAATGTATTACAGCTCACAGGAGCCTAAACTATTGTGTGTCACAGACAGAGAAAAGGAGGGACCAACATGCGCCAACCTCCAAGTCCCCTATAATGACAGGGAACTAATTAAGTGAGAGATGCTGCTTTTTCCATCTCAGGGCAATAAAGCCTAAGGGTCAGAGTCAGTGGCAAATCTCTGGTTCACGGGGTCAAGGCCTAGAAGCCTGAGTCTATAGGGGGTCTCTGATTCACAGGGTCTCGAAGCCTAGTGGCCAGAGTCTCTGAGAAGACCCTGGTCACAGAGTAAGCAGACCTAGCAGCCAGAGTCCATGAGGTGTCCCTGGGCTGCAGGGTTGGCAGGGTGGGCCATCCCCTGGGGGCGGGTGGTGGCCTAGGGTAGGGGTACCTGGGCCTTCCCTATTCCACCAGGTCCCAGCCCAGGGGCCCTAGTAGTAGCAGAGGGTTCTGCCACTGAGATCAGTGGGGATCCAACTACAACATGCTGCCTATGTCTGGGACTATGGCTAGTGCCCTCCTGGGCTACTTCCTACCATAGTTCTGGTGGCAGTAGTTGGGGCACCTTTGGGTTGCTCAACTGGGTCTGTTCTCAACGTCTCTGCCCCCTCCTGGATATCAGCGGGCACCTGGGTGTTGGCTCAGGGCTCAGCGCTTTGAGCTTCCATGGGGTAGGTTGATAGCTGCTCCCTGGCGAGAGCCTGAATGCTACGTCCTTCCCCTCTCCTTTTTCAGCCACCAAGGAAGAGTTAACCCCTTTCTGTTCAGTGTGGAGTGAGTACACCCCATCACAGTGACCCACCCAATCAGGGCATGCTAAGTAGAGTTCTGCTGCCCTTTATTCACACAATAAGAATAGGAGTACTTGTGGCACCTTAGAGACTAACAAATTTATTTGAGCATGCTAGTCTCTAAGGTGCCACAAGTACTCCTTTTCTTTTTGCGAATACAGAGTAACACGGCTGCTACTCTGAAACCTGTCACAATAAGAATAACAACATTTCCTTACCCTGCAATCAATACTGCCGTGAATTTTAACCAAGAACAGCCAAAACTGATTAGTTGGCTGTCTATACTAGCACTTTTGTTGGTAAAACTTTTGTCGGCCAAGGGGGTGAAAAAAACACTCTGCTAACCGAAATAAGTTTCACTGATAAAAGTGCCGGTGTGGACAGTGCTGTAATGGCGGGAGATACTCTCCTGCTAACATAGTTCCCACTACTCTTTGGGGATTGTTTAATTATGTTGATGGGAGAGCTATCTTCTTTCGGCATAGAGCAGCTACATGGGAGACCTTACAGCGGCGCATCTGTGCCACTGTGACATCTGTAGTGTAGACATAGCCTCAGTCTAAACAGGTCTGCCTGGTGATCACCTAGCCAGAGTAGGTGTGTCTATGCAAATACAGTCTGAACCTGATGTTCTTTTTCCCCAATTCATCTCTAGATGTCAGGGGAGAGCTCATCCAGACTCTGCTTACTTCATTTGTTCAATTCATATATTAGGGAGAAAAGTTAGACTCACAAAATACCAGGGGTAAGATCTTCAACCTCCCACTCCCAAAACCATTTATGCTGAGTAAAGAGGCTGGAGTGACAAAAAGGAGATCTAAAGCCCCAGATCCAGCCAGAATTCCCCCAACACAGGAACTGAGGAAAATAGCTGCAGTCTGTTCTCCAATCCCCCCCCCCCCATAAGCCTGATGAAGGGTGCAAGTCAAGAATGTGGCTGGGATGGGAAGGATGTGGCAGGGGTGGGGCCACAGCACGTACTGCTGTTAGATTCTGGGTAGTACTGCTGCAGCTGCCCATAGGAAGCAGGGGACAGGCAGCTGTCACTTAGCCCTGAGAGACTGTCTGAGTTATGTCAAAGGCTGCTCCAGCCCTTGGAAAAGCCCAGAATCATGAGGATACAAAGGAGGCTTAATGCCACCTTAGCTGTCTTCCCCTGGGCTGGGAATTCTTAGGCTCTTAGAGTGCATCTACACAGCCTGCAGCAGCGAGTCTCAGAGTCCAGGTCAACAAACACAGGCTTGTGGGGCTTGCACTGCCGTGCTAAAAGCAGCTGTGTAGACACTGTGGCTTGGGCTCTGAAGCCCTCCCTACTTCCTTAGGCTCCAAGGTCTGACCTCCAGCCTGAGCTTGAACATCTACATAACTAAATTTAGCCTCTTATCACGAGCCCAAGTCTGTAGACCCAGACTGCCACTTGTTCTGTAGATGTAACCTTAAGATGCAGCACAGAATCTGACCCCAATGGTCTTCAGATCAGGTTTGCTATACATTGGTGGGTTGGCATGAGTCTGCTTGCTTGGCTGTTCTTGATTCATGGGTGGCTTCAGCCTCAAGGGCTGTCACTCTGTCATCTTTAGTGATCATTATGGAACAGTTTCTCAGCTTGTGTAAACCAGTGTAGCTTCATTGAAGCCATTATAGCAATGGCTCTTTACACCAACTGAGGCTCTAACCCACAGATATGTATGACAGTGAAAAAAATGATATCAACTTGTATGTTCTGCTTCCCATTTCAGTGTGATCTGTGACCCACAACTCCTATCCTGGTATCATCACTCGGTACCATATTGTACTAAGAATATTGCACTTTCACTTTAAATTGACTGTCATATGCAAACGAGCATAAGAATAAGACATTCCTCTCATGCTAGAAGACTTCAACATTATTATACATTATATATTTAAAATATTATGCAAACAGTGATCTAATAGTAATCTAATACTTAATCTAAGTCTAGCACGACTAAATTATATGAATATCACACACCTATTTATAATTAGTTTATGTGGAGTACAATCTTTTGCAAATTAGCATAAATTTTCAGTAGTCTTAGTAAGACTCTGTGTGTGTGCATGCTCGCATGCATGTATGTATAAAATAATGGAGCCATCAATTTCAATTGTATTAATAATCATGTTTTATTATAAATAATAAAATGTGAGCATTATTTTCTTTAGCTTTCCTCATTCTAAAAGTGATTTCACAAAAACTCACCTCTACATCTATTCACATTTGGACTGTGCACATTAAATATTATTAGTTTAGCAATATGACAGTCATGCAAACATGCTAAGCCACATGGATTCCAGCCGAGAATTGAAGGGGGCTTTTGAGCCTGCAAAATACAGTTCACCATGTGGTGTTGTTTTCCTTGAACGTTTAGGTCATTGTTAATGCATATCATGTAAGCTGATTTTTCACAAAAAATGTTTTCCTTAAGTATGTAGACTTAAGTAGCATATGTTTTTTCATTCAGGAAAATCCCTGTCTATATGCCTGCAAGTAATGACCCCTCCATTACTCATTTGAAATGCATGCTAGTCAAAAAGACTATATCAGGAAAGTAAAAAAAGAAAGGATGTATATTCAAGAATAGGTTTCAGAGTAGCAGCCGTGTTAGTCTGTATTTGCAAAAAAGAAAAGGAGTACTTGTGGCACCTTAGAAACTAACAAATTTATTTGAGCATAAGCTTTCATGAGCTACATCTCACTTCATCGAATGCATCCGATGAAGTGAGCTGTAGCTCATGAAAGCTTATGTTCAAATAAATTTGTTAGTCTCTAAGGTGCTACAAATACTCCTTTTCTTTTTTATTCAAGAATAGAGTTCAGAACATCCTCAAAAAGGAAAGTCTAACAACTACTTTGAAAATTCACTCCATTTTTCCTTTTCCTTAGCTAGCTAAAACTGTATTTCTCACATAAGACAGTGTGTCCAGTTCTACTTTCCCAGAAGTCAGTAGAAGTAGGATCAATGCCCATATTGTATCGCCTATACTGTACCTCTGAGGTCAAAAGTATCTTAGAGCTTGTCGACACTTAAAATGCTACAGCGGCACAGGTGCTTCAATGTAAATACTATCTACACTGACAGGAGGAATTCTCCCTTTGACATAGGTAATCTAACTCCCCAAGAGGTACTAGCTAGGTCAAGGGAAGAATTCTTCTGTCAGCCCAGTGCTATCTACACAGGAACTTAGATTGATTTAACAACACTGCTCAGGGGTGTGAATTTTTCACACCCTGACCAACATGATCATGTCAACCTAATTTTCTAGTATAGTCTAGGCCTTATAGGTGAACCAAAGATTTCAGAAAATTAAGCCCATTACACATTGTCAATGGAATATCCCTAAAAATAATTGTAGTCCTGTTCAGGTCATTGGGGTCATTCACATGTTTAAAGTTCAGCAAGTTTTTAAGTGCTCTGCAGAGTTGGGGTCTTTAGCTTTAAAATTACAATTAAATACATTTTAAATATAAATGTAAGATATATTTATCTGCTACAATCTGAGTTCAGTGTTCTGTGTTTCTCATGTCAAAGTTGATGACATCACAAACAATGCAATGCAAATATTTCTTATGCTGTAATCGGTATTTTTGATGTTGTCAGTCCCTACAGATGAAACATAGAAACCTGAATGAAAGTCTTAATAGGTAAGTAATGGACTGATTTTCAAAGGAGCTGAGGACCACCATCTCTTACTTGGGTGGTCAGAGCCTTATAAAACTAGACCATAAAAGAGGAATATGAAGAACTTTTCCTTTCTGAGTTTGTGGATCCTAGTATTCATCTACAAATGCTCCTTGAGCTGAAACACTCAGCACAGCAAATTCACTCTACAAATTTTATTGAAACATTTTCTCAATGATCTGAGTCACTGAATAAAGACTCAATTGGCTGGAAACTGAACAGAGTGGACAACAGCTCCAAATGGTTTCTAGCTCTGAAGTGTTTGCTCAAAGCCAAAAGCCATGTGTTTAGGGAAGACAAGCTGGACCTGCTAAAATAAGTAATGGAGAGGTGAATAATCCATGGGTGGAAGGATGGCCAAAGGTCAGATACAGAGACTCAGTCAAAAGGGACATAGAGCAGGGAAAATAAAAGAGGAGCACTTAGAAGTTCTGGTGGTAGCTAAAGAGATTATTCACTCCCAATATATTGTTCTGAGTTTGGGAGAAAATTCTGATGGGACGTGTGTTGATTTTCATGTTGTTGTTTTTAAGTAGGGCAGGCCTAGACAGCCCACAATCTTTTACCAGGGAGTGAGTTTGAAATATCACTTTTTCTTTCCTGACAAAATTAGAGACCATTCCAGAGATTATCTGCCATCTGTTGATTTCAGTACTTTGAACTGACTTGGAGTCCTCTGGAAAAAAATAGCTCATTCTGGATGGAGGGTTGAATGTGCATTCAAAGTTAGCGTCAGCTGAGCAAGTGCCCAGCTAATCCCCTTAGCACACAGGGACAAGGCTGCCACCAACTCTAATTGATTCTGAAATGAATCTGTATAGAAAATTAGAAGGTTTGGATTCCCATGTGAGCTTCAATAAAGAGCCAGGATGTAAGCCTGACAGCTGAATGGATTCAGAAATGAAAATCTGATAAGCGGCTTAAAATTGTACTTAAGTCCAGAAATGACTTGAATGCTCTTGTTAATGGCACATTGTATATTGTCACCTAGTTAATTATCTCTGAAGATGAGTTCTTGCAGAAGAGAAGATATGCCAGCCTTTCACAGTCTTTCCTCATCACATATTAAATTCCACCCTCCTCCTAGTCACTGGAAGGCAGAAAGAAAGGATTAGGCAACTGCAGTTCCTCTGTGACTGTCAGTTCACTGTGCCAAACTTCAAATATGAACTGTTGCATGTACTGTCACAGACATTTCCTTTACATCTTAATTTGCAAATGAGGAGCTGACATTTGTTATGCCTTGTATTTGCACACAGTTCCACCACATGAAAAGAAAACACTGTCACTGCTGGCTGTTTTGGTTATTCCTTTGCAGGGAGTATATGGCCTATTTAGAAATTTTCTTCAGATTTTTTTTTTATAAACTAGCTGAGAGAGATTGTCATGGAGCTAAAAGTCCTCATATTTTATTCAGGAAACTGATCTGCAGTTTATGAAACTATTTAAAACAGTATCTTCACATCTATTTTAACCTTGCTGTTCTATAACTTTTTGATATGTTTCTATATATGAGCACGTGTGTGTTTATAATACATATGTGTATATCTACATATCTGTGTTCATGTTTGTATGGGTGAGTATATATAGAGGTGAGGGAGACTGGTCTTTTATCCACCACAATTTATTCCCAATAAAGGGGACATATTTTCATCTGAAGGAAGAAATTAAATGAAAAGAAAAAAAAATTTAATTAAATGATGAAAATGGAAAAAGAAGCCCTACAAAAACAAATGATCAGACACAGTATTTGAGCTGTGCATAACAGTGCTGTGGAAACTTGAATAACAAGGATGAACCCAGAGAAGTTCAGGTTTTGTTGTTGGCCACAAAGTTCAGTAAACTCATCTCTGAAGCTGGCCTCATACTTCTTCCTTCTGTTTGAAGGTATACCATTCTAGAACAGGACTTTTCGAGCAGAGTTCTTCAGGGATGTCCACGGGGAATCAGCTTTCCTCCTCCAGCTTCATCTCATGTTCAGCACATGACACATCTTGAATAAATGGAAGGAAAGATGGTCTAGTGCTAGCCTGCGACTTGGCAGATTCCAGTGTGATTCTCTGCTCTATGATACGCTTCCTGTGTGATCTTGGGCAAGTCACTTGGGACAAGATTCTCAAAAGTATTTAGACACCTAAATGCTCTTGAGGATTTGGGGCCCAATCTCTCTGTTTCTGTTTTCCATCTGTAAAATGGGGATAATAGCTTTCCCTTTCTCACAGGGATGTTGTGAGGATGGGGGTGGTATAGGGAGAGCAAAGAAGTACCTAAAATAGATAGGCACTTGCTCCTGTTGCTGTCTCTCTCTACTTGCATATGGACTGTGGCTGCCAGTAGTGTAGAGCTGTTCTGGGTTAGTATACAACCTAGTTCATAGCCTGTCACCATAATATGATGTACCGGAGCAGCCAGTGGCCTTTCTATAGTAGGACACCTAGTGTTGCTAACATAGATGCCAGTGTAAGCTTTCGTGAGCTACAGCTCACTTCATCGGATGCATTTGGTGGAAAAAACAGAGGGGAGATTTATATACACACACAGAGAACATGAAACAATGGGTTTATCATACACACTGTAAGGAGAGTGATCACTTAAGATAAGCCATCACCAGCAGCGGGGGGGGGGGGGGGAAAGAAGGAAAACCATTCATGTGACAAGCAAGGTAGGCTAATTCCAGCAGTTAACAAGAATATTTGAGGAACAGTGGGGGATGGGGTGGGGTGGGGGGGAGAAATAACATGGGGAAATAGTTTTACTTTGTGTAATGACTCATCCATTCCCAGCCTCTATTCAAGCCTAAGTTAATTGTATCCAGTTTGCAAATTAATTCCAATTTAATCCCAAAATGTGAACATCTGGGGACAATGTAAACCTTCAAATCAGCGGCACTGCGATGGGTACCCGCATGGCCCCACAGTATGCCAACATTTTTATGGCTGACTTAGAACAACGCTTCCTCAGCTCTCGTCCCCTAATGCCCCTACTCTACTTACGCTACATTGATGACATCTTCATCATCTGGACCCATGGTAAAGAAGCCCTTGAGGAATTCCACCATGATTTCAACAATTTCCATCCCACCATCAACCTCAGCCTGGACCAGTCCACACAAGAGATCCACTTCCTGGACACTACGGTGCTAATAAGAGATGGTCACATAAACACCACCCTATATCGGAAACCTACTGACCGCTATTCCTACCTACATGCCTCTAGCTTTCATCCAGATCATACCACTCGATCCATTGTATACAGCCAAGCTCTGCGATATAACCGCATTTGCTCCAACCCCTCAGACAGAGACAAACACCTACAAGATCTCTATCATGCATTCCTACAACTACAATACCACCTGCTGAAGTGAAGAAACAGATTGACAGAGCCAGAAGAGTACACAAAAGTCACCTACTACAGGACAGGCCCAACAAAGAAAAGAACAGAATGCCACTAGCCATCACCTTCAGCCCCCAACTAGAACCTCTCCAACGCATCATCAAGGATCTACAACCTATCCTGAAGGACGACCCATCACTCTCACAGATCTTGGGAGACAGGCCAGTCCTTGCTTACAGACAGCCCCCCAATCTGAAGCAAATACTCACCAGCAACCACACACCACACAACAGAACCACTAACCCAGGAACCTATCCTTGCAACAAAGCCCGTTGCCAACTCTGTCCACATATCTATTCAGGGGATACCATCAGTGGGCCTAATCACATCAGCCACACTATCAGAGGCTCGTTCACCTGCGCATCTACCAATGTGATATATGCCATCATGGGCCAGCAATGTCCCTTTGCCATGTACATTGGCCAAACTGGACAGTCTCTACGTAAAAGAATGAATGGACACAAATCAGACGTCAAGAATTATAACATTCAAAAACCAGTTGGAGAACACTTCTATCTCTCTGGTCACTCGATTACAGACCTAAGAGTGGCTATCCTTCAACAAAAAAGCTTCAGAAACAGACTCCAACGAGAGACTGCTGAATTGGAATTAATTTGCAAACTGGATACAATTAACTTAGGCTTGAATAGAGGCTGGGAATGGATGAGTCATTACACAAAGTAAAACTATTTCCCCATGTTATTTCTCCCCCCCACGCCACCCCTCCCCCCACTGTTCCTCAGATATTCTTGTTAACTGCTGGAATTAGCCTACCTTGCTTGTCACCATGAATGGTTTTCCTTCTTTCCCCCCCCCACTGCTGGTGATGGCTTATCTTAAGTGATCACTCTCCTTACAGTGTGTATGATAAACCCATTGTTTCATGTTCTCTGTGTGTGTATATAAATCTCACCTCTGTTTTTTCCACCAAATGCATCCAATGAAGTGAGCTGTAGCTCACGAAAGCTTATGCTCTAATAAATTTGTTAGTCTCTAAGGTGCCACAAGTACTCCTTTTCTTTTTGCGAATACAGACTAACACGGCTGCTACTCTGAAACCTGTCATAGATGCCAGTGTCAGGCATGCTGGAAATTTTTTAGAAAACTTCCCTAATGTAGACAGAACAGGTAGTGAAAATCTTCCTATTCTGTAGAATAATAAAAGTCCTGAATTACCTCATTCCATTAGCGTGAACTTTCACATGGATTAGTGTGAAGTTTCATGCCCTGACAAGTGCTGGTCTAAACCATAACATTCAAAGGGGTTTGAACTGGGCTATAACAAGTTGAATTAGGAGATAGAATGCTGACCCCAATTTGAATTCTAGTGCATTAATCCCTTGGAGTGAAGGGCCATCATCTACCAGCCAGACATAACGTGCAGCATTTCAAGGCAGCTTGGTTCACTCCTCCCTTTCTGCCTTATTCCAAACAGCACAACGTTAGGGAGAAAAAGAGAGAGCAACAGCCGAAGTCAGCTGTCTCTGTTGCTTGCTTCTTTGAGCTTTTGGCGAGGAGGTCAGGAAGTGGCAGGCTTGGTGATCCTCCAGTCCAAATTAAAAGGCGACAGTAAAGACGCTCTTCTATAATGAAACTCTGCGCACAGGGCCTGATTCAAAGTTTGTTGTGGTCAATGGAGACTCCATCTGATTCCAAAGGGCTTTGGATCAGGCCCAGAAGGAGGTCTTTATGTGAAAAATACTTTCAATATAAGCAGGTTCCACTGTAGCTGGTATAGTGCTTTGGGATCTGTGGGGATGAAAGGAGAAACCTAGATGTGTATTGTTGATCTGTTGTCACTAATGATGATTTTTAGCACTTACAAACATACATACAGAAACCTAGCAATTTTGCACTCCACAAGTGTTTTCTAAAAAAACAAATAAAAATAGTCCCCTTCAATCAATGGAACTACTTATGGTGCCTAAAGTTCAGCACATTTGTAAGTCTTTGCAGAATCAGGGCCTCATTCTTTACAATTAATCGACTTTTCAAGAATGGTCTTCACATATACATAAAACACATCTTACAAAATCTTAATACATTATTAAAAATTATCTCCACTTAATATATAATGAACAGGTACAACAATAACTCAACTCAAAGTTTTAACACACACATTTGAAAATACTATTTGTAAATCACAATTTAATATTATTCGGCCATTCCCTGAAGTCCTTGCTCACCAGTGCTTGGCTCCAGTGGGATTTTTGCCTATGTAAGTATTAAGGTCCTGGCCCTGCAAAGGAAACCATGCAGATTACTGGATCTCCATCTGGGCACAAAGTTTCTACCTTCATAGTTCTCTTTGCAGGATCCAAATCTTAAATATAAGTACTCCAGAATTTAGCCCACCATTATTTTAACAGTTATGTTATGGGGATCTTTCATTAGTGAGACAGTCCATAGAATAATCAACAAGGTTTTTTGTCTTCATTATTCTCCTTTTTATTTCCCTGGTTTTGTTCCTGGTTTGGTTCTTCCAAGAACAAAATACTGACAAGAAAATTCTTGTCCCCTAAGTAATCATTTTTAGGTGAACAATTCTGAGACAAACCCCAGACCCATTTTTTGAGGATAATAGGCAATTCAGCTAGAAAAAAATCTGTTACGATTGTTTGGGGGGTGGCGTGGGGGGGGGGTTGTTCCCACAAATAGCAGGTATTGTTGCCTCCAGGTTTTGTCAGGCAGGAGCTGCTGAGGCTCTTTCAAAGGCTAGTTGGTATCAAACACAATTCTTGCAAAGAACAGTGGGTTTTTATTTTCCTTTTTTGATAATGTCAAAAACACATCAAAACCCATGTTGCAGAAAATATCTGTGAGGTGCATTTAAGGGACATTTTATTCCTCGTGTTATTTGTTCATCATTATAGTGATGACAAATGTCCAAACTAGCATCCCATTTCACAGGCAAAATGTATGCTCGAGGGAGAGAATGGCACTTCTCTATCTATTCACTCCCCTTTTTTCACTATTGCCCTGAGATAAAAGTGATGATTTATTTTATACGGAGCACCACAGGAGTCTTTGGCACTTTACTGATAACTAACATTGACAAATTCTTGCCCTGAGGAGCTTACAAATTATAATAGATATTGCATAGTAAGGGATTACAAAAAAAAGTGCGTGGAGGGGGATACAAGGATGAGTGAGTTAGAGAAACAAGACTTCACAATTGTTCCGTATGTATCATGACAGTTCTTTCTGTTTTGTATTTTTGTTTCTAATATATTCAAACTAGACTGAAATCCAGCCTGTAGATTTGCAAAGTATGACTAACTATTGGAAGAAGTAATTTTTGAGAAAGGACTTGATGGGAAGGCAACAGGGATCTTACATGGCATAAAGGTTCAGGAGTGGCAGGGTTACTGCAGAGGTGGGAGGATATGGAGATTATAAAGGTGAACTGAGTTGAGAGAGCATATGGCACAAATATGGGAGTAGCAAGCAACCTAGGAATGAGATGTTAACATTTGTGGAACTCTGGTCTTTAAATTTAGTATTTGCTTTATGTATTTTCTTTTGTCTATGTTTCTGATTTTGCAACCCTTATCTATGTTGAACAGTTCTTACTTATTATCTGTCTTATTAACCCTTACTTAAGTTGAGATAGTACTTTAGTCTGAATAGTCCTATTAATTTCAAATTATTCCCTGTGGAGTAAAGGTATCAGAATCTGGCCCATAAAAATACCTGTTGACTTAGTTGAGATTAAATGCTTCTCAACATGATTAAAGGTTGCTGAATTGAGGCCTTAATAATTTACACCTGTAAAATACCAAAGAACAGTCATATAAAAGCACCCCCTCCCCCAGTGTTCTGGAAGCATATATAAGTGTAAAAACTATTTAGTAGCTAGGAGGATCAATGCCCACTAAAATAATATTTTCCCATTTCATCACCAGCAAAGAAAAAGAAAACTCTTCTAGTCACCTATCTACCTCAGGTCTTCCTGCTACGTAATACTGACTTCTTCACCCAAATACAGCCATTTCTGGAATGAATCATAGCAATTATTTAATGTACAGTAAAATTGAAAAGGTGTCTTAAGACTGTATTCAGTCAAAATTGCAAGTGGAGTTAAAGTAGGCTATCACAGTTACCCATATTGGAAAATTTCCAAGACAGAGGTTAATGCAACTACTCTAAGAAAAATTGTCATGGGATTTTTAATAATGACAGTGGTCAGAATCTTTCTTTTACACTTCTTCCATAAAAGGCACTAGAGATTTTTTGCACTCTACCTCTGTGTATCTCACTTAGACCCCTTTGTACAAGGGAAAAATAGACATGATATTTATAAATTGGATGATATAAGAAATTACCGAGAAGGAAAAAAGTGCATGGAGTTTTAAATTCAATAATTCTGTGCATATGGACAACATACAAAAGATAAGGAGTACTTGTGGCACCTTAGAGACTAACAAGTTTATTAGAGCATAAGCTTTCGTGAGCTACAGCTCACTTCATTGGATGCATTTGGTGGAAAAAACAGAGGAGAGATTTATATACACACACACAGAGAACATGAAACAATGGGTTTATCATACACACTGTAAGGAGAGTGATCACTTAAGATAAGCCATCACCAGCAGCAGGGGGGGGAAAGGAGGAAAACCTTTCATGGTGACAAGCAAGGTAGGCTAATTCCAGCAGTTAACAAGAATATCAGAGGAACAGTGGGGGGTGGGGTGGGAGGGAGAAATACCATGGGGAAATAGTTTTACTTTGTGTAATGACTCATCCATTCCCAGTCTCTATTCAAGCCTAAGTTAATTGTATCCAGTTTGCAAATTAATTCCAATTCAGCAGTCTCTCGTTGGAGTCTGTTTTTGAAGCTTTTTTGTTGAAGTATAGCCACTCTAAGATCTGTGATCGAGTGACCAGAGAGATTGAAGTGTTCTCCAACTGGTTTTTGAATGTTATAATTCTTGACGTCTGATTTGTGTCCATTCATTCTTTTACGTAGAGACTGTCCAGTTTGGCCAATGTACATGGCAGAGGGGCATTGCTGGCACATGATGGCATATATCACATTGGTAGATGCGCAGGTGAACGAGCCTCTGATAGTGTGGCTGATGTGATTAGGCCCACTGATGGTATCCCCTGAATAGATATGTGGACAGAGTTGGCAACGGGCTTTGTTGCAAGGATAGGTTCCTGGGTTAGTGGTTCTGTTGTGTGGTGTGTGGTTGCTGGTGAGTATTTGCTTCAGATTGGGGGGCTGTCTGTAAGCAAGGACTGGTCTGTCTCCCAAGATCTGTGAGAGTGATGGCTCGTCCTTCAGGATAGGTTGTAGATCCTTGATGATGCGTTGGAGAGGTTTTAGTTGGGGGCTGAAGGTGATGGCTAGTGGCGTTCTGTTCTTTTCTTTGTTGGGCCTGTCCTGTAGTAGGTGACTTCTGGGTACTCTTCTGGCTCTGTCAATCTGTTTCTTCACTTCAGCAGGTGGTATTGTAGTTGTTGGAATGCATGATAGAGATCTTGTAGGTGTTTGTCTCTGTCTGAGGGGTTGGAGCAAATGCGGTTATATCGTAGCGCTTGGATGTAGACAATGGATCGAGTGGTATGATCTGGATGAAAGCTAGAGGCATGTAGGTAGGAATAGCGGTCAGTAGGTTTCCGATATAGGGTGGTGTTTATGTGACCATCGCTTATTAGCACCGTAGTGTCCAGGAAGTGGATCTCTTGTGTGGACGGGTCCAGGCTGAGGTTGATGGTGGGATGGAAATTGTTGAAATCATGGTGGAATTGCTCAAGGGCTTCTTTTCCATGGGTCCAGATGATGAAGATGTCATCAATGTAGCGCAAGTAGAGTAGGGGCATTAGGGGACGAGAGCTGAGGAAGCGTTGTTCTAAGTCAGCCATAAAAATGTTGGCATACTGTGGGGCCATGCGGGTACCCATCGCAGTGCCGCTGATTTGAAGGTATACATTGTCACCAATTGTGAAATAGTTATGGGTCAGGACAAAGTCACAAAGTTCAGCCACCAGGTTAGCCGTGACAGTATCGGGGATACTGTTCCTGACGGCTCGTAGTCCATCTTTGTGTGGAATGTTGGTGTAGAGGGCTTCTACATCCATAGTGGCTAGGATGGTGTTTTTAGGAAGATCACCAATGGACTGTAGTTTCCTCAGGAAATCGGTGGTGTCTCAAAGATAGCTGGGAGTGCTGGTAACGAAGGGCCTGAGGAGGGAGTCTACATAGCCAGACAATCCTGCTGTCAGGGTGCCAATGCCTGAGATGATGGAGCGTCCAGGATTTCCAGGTTTATGGATCTTGGGTAGCAGATAGAATACCCCAGGTCGGGGCTCCAGGGGTTTGTCTGTGCGGATTTGTTCTTGTGCTTTTTCAGGGAGTTTCTTGAGCAAATGCTGTAGTTTCTTTTGGTAACTCTCAGTGGGATCAGAGGGTAATGGCTTGTAGAAAGTGGTGTTGGAGAGCTGCCTAGTAGCCTCTTGTTCATACTCTGACCTATTCATGATGACGACAGCACCTCCTTTGTCAGCCTTTTTGATTATGATGTCAGAGTTGTTTCTGAGGCTGTGGATGGCACTGTGTTCTGCATGGCTGAGGTTATGGGGTAAGCGATGCTGCTTTTCCACAATTTCAGCTCGTGCACGTCGGCGGAAGCAGTCTATGTAGAAATCCAGGCTGCTGTTTCGACCTTCAGGAGGAGTCCACCCAGAATCCTTCTTTTTGTAGTGTTGGCAGGAAGGTCTCTGTGGGTTAATATGTTGGTCAGAGGTGTGTTGGAAATATTCCTTGAGTCTGAGACGTCGAAAATAGGATTCTAGGTCACCACAGAACTGTATCATGTTCGTGGGGGTGGAGGGGCAAAAGGAGAGGCCCCGAGATAGGACAGATTCTTCTGCTGGGCTAAGAGTATAGTTGGATAGATTAACAATATTGCTGGGTGGGTTACGGGAACCATTGTTGTGGCCCCTTGTGGCATATAGTAGTTTAGATAGCTTAGTGTCCTTTTTCTTTTGTAGAGAAGCAAAGTGAGTTTTGTAAATGGCTTGTCTAGTTTTTGTAAAGTCCAGCCACGAGGAAGTTTGTGTGGAAGGTTGGTTCTTTATGAGAGTATCCAGTTTTGAGAGCTCATTCTTAATCTTTCCCTGTTTGCTGTAGAGGATGTTGATCAGGTGGTTCCGCAGTTTCTTTGAGAGTGTGTGGCACAAGCTGTCAGCATAGTCTGTGTGGTATGTAGATTGTAATGGATTTTTTAGCTTCAGTCCTTTCGGTATGATGTCCATCTGTTTGCATTTGGAGAGGAAGATGATGTCTGTCTGTATCTGTGCGAGTTTTTTCATGAAGTTGACAGATTTCCACTCTATACGGCTAAATTCAGTGCCTTGCATAATCACGGGTTTCAGAGTAGCAGCCGTGTTAGTCTGTATTCGCAAAAAGAAAAGGAGTACTTGTGGCACCTTAGAGACTAACAAATTTATTAGAGCATAAGCTTTCGTGAGCTACAGCTCACTTCATCGGATGCATTTGGTGGAAAAAACAGAGGACAGATTTATATACACACACACAGAGAACATGAAACAATGGGTTTATCATACACACTGTAAGGAGAGTGATCACTTAAGATAAGCCATCACCAGCAGCAGGGGGGGGGAAAGGAGGAAAACCTTTCATGGTGACAAGCAAGGTAGGCTAATTCCAGCAGTTAACAAGAATATCAGAGGAACAGTGGGGGGTGGCGTGGGGGGGAGAAATACCATGGGGAAATAGTTTTACTTTGTGTAATGACTCATCCATGAAACAGATTGACAGAGCCAGAAGAGTACCCAGAAGTCACCTACTACAGGACAGACCCAACAAAGAAAAGAACAGAACGCCACTAGCCATCACCTTCAGCCCCCAACTAAAACCTCTCCAACGCATCATCAAGGATCTACAACCTATCCTGAAGGACGAGCCATCACTCTCACAGATCTTGGGAGACAGACCAGTCCTTGCTTACAGACAGCCCCCCAATCTGAAGCAAATACTCACCAGCAACCACACACCACACAACAGAACCACTAACCCAGGAACCTATCCTTGCAACAAAGCCCGTTGCCAACTCTGTCCACATATCTATTCAGGGGATACCATCAGTGGGCCTAATCACATCAGCCACACTATCAGAGGCTCGTTCACCTGCGCATCTACCAATGTGATATATGCCATCATGTGCCAGCAATGCCCCTCTGCCATGTACATTGGCCAAACTGGACAGTCTCTACGTAAAAGAATGAATGGACACAAATCAGACGTCAAGAATTATAACATTCAAAAACCAGTTGGAGAACACTTCAATCTCTCTGGTCACTCGATCACAGATCTTAGAGTGGCTATACTTCAACAAAAAAGCTTCAAAAACAGACTCCAACGAGAGACTGCTGAATTGGAATTAATTTGCAAACTGGATACAATTAACTTAGGCTTGAATAGAGACTGGGAATGGATGAGTCATTACACAAAGTAAAACTATTTCCCCATGGTATTTCTCCCTCCCACCCCACCCCCCACTGTTCCTCTGATATTCTTGTTAACTGCTGGAATTAGCCTACCTTGCTTGTCACCATGAAAGGTTTTCCTCCTTTCCCCCCCCTGCTGCTGGTGATGGCTTATCTTAAGTGATCACTCTCCTTACAGTGTGTATGATAAACCCATTGTTTCATGTTCTCTGTGTGTGTGTATATAAATCTCTCCTCTGTTTTTTCCACCAAATGCATCCGATGAAGTGAGCTGTAGCTCACGAAAGCTTATGCTCTAATAAATTTGTTAGTCTCTAAGGTGCCACAAGTACTCCTTTTCTTTTTGCGAATACAGACTAACACGGCTGCTACTCTGATACAAAAGATAGAAGATGGAGATGTTTTACAAAGTGCTGTAGCAAGAGGCCAGTGGTGACCAGGATGAACCCACTTCCATCAGGTGAGAAGAAGGGGAGTCAGCACAGTGGGGGCAGAGAGCATTAAGAAACAGGGTAGCCAATAGAAGAATGGGGCAGGAGGGAAAGATACAGAGCCAGTGAGAGGACTCAGATGAGGAAAGAAATGGGATATCAGCAGTGAAAAGAAGGGATGGAAAGTAGTTTGAGGGCCAGAAGAAGCTGGTGGTATGATGAGAAGGAGAAGAGGACCTGAGGAGAAGGAACAAAGGAAGAAGGTGAGGAAAATTACAGATGGAACAAAATAGAGCAGAGTTAAAATAAAAGAATGAAATACAGGAGAGAGAAAAGGGAATAAAGAAATAAGAATGAGGACTACACAATACTTCACAATAAGAACATTTTATTATTATTGAGCCAGATTATGAGCCCCAGTTCCATCCTCTTTTAACTGCTTGGGGGAAAAAGAAGTGGATGTAACCTGACCATAGCTGACCAAACGTGAATTAGCCTATGGCAATTCTCTGCTGCCCTTAGGGTCCATAGCCAACTGCTGTAACCTAGAACAGCTTCTAGGCTTTCTAGGTTGCTCTAACATAGGGACACAGCATATTGAGAATCAGGTTGTTCTGTGATGCCACCCACTTTCCCTCCTGTAGTAAAATGTATTTTGGCACAGGAGAGAATCTGGCCTGTTTTATCTGTTTTTTATCATATCTTTCAGTTTGGGGATAAGTGTAATGTATTAAGATAGGGTTAGCACTTATTCTGAGTGTTGCAGTGCCATGAAATGGCACAGTCACAATGTGATGTTGCATCTTTATATTGTGGCATTGCATAATGAGGCATAATGTCTCTTGGACATAATGTAATGACATGAAGGTACACAGTTCCAATTTTCAGCATGTTTTGAACATGGGTGGCACTCAGTATTAACTTTAATTGACATCCCCAAATTGTTACAGAAAGCCCTACATTTTTCCACATCCATGAAACACCAGAGATATTAAATTAAGGCAGTGTGCAAAAGACTCACTAGCATATGAATTAATTCCTATCCTTAACACACACAAGATATATTCACTTCCCAGATGTGAGTAACCCCAGCAAGAGAGACAGCAAAATATAAGACAGTTTCTTCAATTTGTTTAAGATAGTTCAGAAATTGTCAAGGCTACATACAGTATACAGTGTGTCATTTACAAAAAGAATTAACAGTTTGAAGAGAAAAGAAAAGTCTGATGGTGTCATGCTGAAGTGGATAAAAATAAAGACACCCAGTGAGCAGTTATACACAGGTACTGTAGTTAGGGCTCTGCCCACAACTCATAAATCAGAGGGCAAATTGTTTTGTTTTCCTTTAGTCTTTTCAAAGTTTCAATCTCAGCTAATGGGAGAGTTTGGTATAGCCTGCAGTACCCCTCAAAGAATCATAGAATATCAGGGTTGGAAGGGACCTCAGGAGGTCATCTAGTCTCCCATGCTCAAAGCAGGACCAATCCCTCATGGAATAACATACATTCTTTTCAGATTAGCCAGTGTAAATTGGGAGCAACTCAGGTCATTATACCAATTTATATCACTGTAACTAGCAATAGATTTTGGCTCATAATTGCCAATTTGGAACTGCATACCCATGAAGGGGAAGATATTGACTACACACGTGAAAAGAACTTTAAATCTATTGTAGCCAATTTTTCACTGAATCTGTAGGTTCTCATATGGTTTAGTCTGTTTATTTTTTCCACTTTTCTGATGTTTATATTATTATTTCTTGTGTATTCCATCTAGGCTATTAAGATAATTCTAACAATATAACAATCTATTAACTATTGTGACGGGGCAAGGCCAGATGGCTATAGAAAAGTAGTCTTACTGGGATCCAGGAAGTGGGCGGGCGAAGCCCGTCCAACGCTAAAGGATCTCCCGCAGCCTAAAAGGGGGATCTACAGGACCTAGATACCCAAAAAATTCCAGGGGACAACTAATGAAATAAAAGGGATAGGAGTGTGGTCAAAGGGTCAAACGAAGGAAACCGGACGGGGACACCGAGCAGAGAACCCCGGACAGCGCCCACTGCTCCTCAAAGGCGTCAAGGGAGTCAGAGGACGCCGCCCAGAGGAACTCTGCCCGGATACGGGAACGGACCGAGGATCGGAAATAGGCCCTACAGTCACAGGAGACTCCATCGGCCAACCTCCTCACTCTCGTTTTGTAGATGGCCATTTTAGCTAGGGCCAGGAGGAGGTTGACCAGGAGATCCCGTGACTTTGTGGGGCCACGGATAGGGAGTGCAAATTTGAGAAGGCGAGGGGAGAAGTGCAACCAAAAATGTAATAAAATATTGGTGAGGAGCCGGAATAGGGGCTGCAACCTGGCACACTCCAAGTATACATGTGCCAGGGTATCCCTCATGCCGCAAAAGGGGCAGATGTCTGGGATTGAAGTGAACCGCGCCAAGTACACGCCCGTGCTCACGGCTCCATGAAGGAGCCGCCAACTGACATCCCCGGCGGGCCTTGGAACTAAGGTGGAATATACGCTGGCCCACCAGGGCTCCTCACCCTCCAAAGGTGGCAGGAGGTCCCGCCATTTTGTATCAGGTGATACAAGGGTGAGGGTGAGGACGTGAAGGGTGTGGAGCACGAGCGTATAGAGATGTTTTCTTGGCGCGGTTTGAAAGCAGACCAGCTACATCTCGTGCAGCCGGCTTCTAGTGAAGGGGTGAAGGGGTCGGTTGGGTCCAGGGGGCAGGGGTCCAATTAAAAGGTCCAGCAGGCCTGGGGTAGCAGGTCGGCGGGGCGTGCCATCGTGCAGGACCCGGTCAAGATGAACCCGAGCAGCGGGCAGCAAAGCGGCCTTCACCTCCTGAAGTATGCGCCGGGGAGTACAAGGTCTGGAAAGCCCCATGCGCTGAGCGAGCATCAGGGGATCCAGCCAGTCTCCCCGGTAATAGTCCAGGAAGTCTCCGACTCTTGTGACCTCTGCCAGGATCAACCTCTGGCGCACCAAGCGGGACTCCGCAACCTGCACACGGAGCTGGGGGTTGTGTAGCAGGGGCTCCGCGAGGAGATCTGCCCCCTCGGTGGCCGCCACGGACCTGGTCATTGTAAAGAGTTTCCAGGTCCGGAGGAGGTCCTGGTAGAAGACCGGCAGCCCGGAGAGGTCTCGCGGAAGACCTCGCGGATGGAGATAAAGGAGTTGCCGGTCGTATCGGAGCCCTCGGAAGCGGCGCAGAAGGCGTGCGTCAGTATGCTCCACGCCGGACCACCTGCACCATAAAGGAGCCTCTGCAGGGTCTGGAGGTGGAAGACATGGACCTGAGTGAGCAGACATTTTAGGCCCTGCCCTCCCTCCTCCAGAGGTAGATGGAGAACCCCTGCAGGGACCCAGTGCAGTCCTGACCAAAAGAACTCAAGAATCGATGTCCGGAGGTTGGCCAGGAAACCTGGGGCCAGGACTAGGGTGTTGAGCCGGTACCAGAGCATGGACAGGACTAGTTGATTAAGCACTAGCGCTCTCCCTCGAAGGGAGAGGCACCGGAGTAGTCCTGTCCATTTCCGGAGCCACTCTATCACCCCGCCCACTAAATTCTGCCAGTTCTCCGGCGGAGAGGGATGCGTGGCAGAAAGGTAAACGCCGAGATAGAGCAGCGGACCCGTGCTCCACGGGATGGCCTGAAGCGCGGGTGGGAGGGAACTCGCCTGCCGCCAGTCCCCTACCACCAAGCCAGAGCTCTTGACCCAGTTGACCCGCGCAGAGGAGGCTGCCGAATAGATGGCCTGGCAAGCCTCCACCCACGCCAAGTCGCCCGAGTCCTGGACCATGAGGAGCACGTCATCTGCGTACGCCGACAGGACCACCCGCAGCTCTGGCTCCCGCAGCACCAACCCTGTCAACCTCCTTTGGAGGAGACAGAGGAAGGGCTCGATCGCCAGAGCGTACAGCTGGCCTGAGAGGGGGCATCCCTGCCGTACTCCTCACCCGAAGTTGACCGGTTCTGTGAGGGTCCAGTTGAGCCTTACCAGACACTCTGCGGAAGCGTACAGCACCCGGAGAAAATTCACAAATCTGGGTCCGAAGTCAAACGCCTGTAGAGTGCTCAGGAGATATCCGTGATCCACCCTGTCGAACGCCTTCTCCTGATCTAAGGACAGGAGGGCGAACGACAGACCATCCCTACACCCAAGTTCCAATAGGTCCCGGACCAGATATAGGTTGTCGAAGATGCTGCGGCACGGGACGGCGTCGGTCTGGTCTGGGTGGACCACGTCCGCCAGCACGGACCCTAGCCTCAGGGAGATGGCTTTTGCCACGACTTTGTAGTCCGTGCTGAGGAGGGAGACGGGACGCCAATTTCGTAAATAGCGGAGGTCCCCCTTCTTCGGCAATAAGGCCAGCACGGCTCGCCTGCACGAAAGAGGGAGGATCCCGCTCTGCAAAGACTCGGCCCAGACGGTGACTAGGTCTGGGCCCAGGACGTCCCAGAACACGCGGTAGAACTCCACGGTCAGCCCGTCCATGTCCGGAGATTTATTGGTGGGCATGTGACGGAGGGCTTCCGAGAACTCGGCCAGAGTGAGAGGCAGCTCTAGCCGGTCTCAGTCGCCCACGCTGACCGTCAGGAGCTCCTCCCACAGCACTCTGCAAGCGTTAGGATCGGTCGGATCCGGGGAGAATAGGCTTGCGTAGAAGGCTCTCGCCCTCTCGCACATCTCCACCGGATCCGTGAGGGGGGTGCCATCTTCTGCCAGTAGGCAGATGATATGTTTCTTAGCCCCCCTCTTTTTTTCCAGGGCATAGAAGAAGCGGGAGCCGCAATCCATCTCCCGAAGGAGACGGATGCGGGATCGAACAAAGGCACCCCGGGCCCGATGGTCCTCGAGGGTCCGGAGCTCCTCCCGCTTCTCCCGGCACGCTCCGCAGAGGGGTGGATCCTCGGGGCTGGCGGCCAGATGCCTCTCCAGCTCTAAGACCTCCCATTCCAACTGCTCTATCGCTGCATCCCTCCGTCGGCTGGCGCCCCGGGTGTAGTCAGGGCAGAAGAGCTAGGCGCACACCTTCCCTACGTCCCACCACCACCGTGCCGAGGGAAAGGCACGCCGCTGCCCTCGCCAGGCCAGCCAGAACTCCCGGAAGGACGCCACGAAGCCCGCATCCTCCAGCAAGCTGTTGTTAAAATGCCAATAGGCCGGCCCCGGCCTCTCCGCGCAGAGGGAGGCTGTCACGGTGGCTATGTGATGGTCAGAAAATAGGGCCGGCCGGATGCTGGAGGAGTGGGCTCGTGAAAGATGAAAGCGTGATAAATAAATTCGGTCCAACTGGGAGTGGCGCAACCGATGGGCCTTCATCTGGTCAAAGGTGAACGTGGAAGTGTCATCCGGGTGGTGGTCGCGCCAGACGTCCACCAGGGAGTGGTGTTCGACTATCTCCTGGAGGACGGCGACGGCGGCTGGGCTCTGCTCGGTCCCCGAGCGGTCCCGCTCCTCAAGTGTGATGTTAAAGTCCCCTACCAGGACCAGGCACTCCTGAGGATCCAAGGTGCCGAGGAAGGCGGATGCCTGCTGATAGAATTGCAGCCGCTCCGGGCTCGCTGCTGGTAAATAGATGTTGACGAGGTTGACTACCAGCCCCTCCATGCGGACCCGGAGGTGCAGCAGGCGACCCGGCACAACCTCGGCGACCCCCAGCACCTCGGGCCGTAGTTCGGGGGAGAACAGGGTCGCCACTCCACCCGTATGAACTGTGAGGTGGCTAAAGTAGACCCTGTCCCCCCAATCCAGCCGCCAGCTGTCTTTGGCGGTCGGATCCGTATGGGTCTCCTGCAGGAAAACCACAGAGTACCTCCCCTCTCGAAGGAAGGAGAGCACCTGGGACCTGCAGAGACGCATCCTACAGCCACGGGTGTTCAATGTTGCGATGGTAAAGGGTGCCATGAGGAGGGCTGGGGGGGATCCTCACCGGCAGGGATGCTCGTGGCTCCCGGTCGTCTGCGCAGCAGTCCGTGACCCACCCCGTAGGTGAGTAAGGAGTCACGGAAGTGGCGGACCCGCTGGTAGGCCGCGGCACCCTGTCTCCCGGTCCTTTTTCCATCCCCCATGAGGGTCCTTGCGGCCCGGAGGATTTGATTAAAGTCCCCCCATCGCTGGAGGGCAAGCTGGACTTTGTTGCGGGAGCCACGGACGTCTTCTAGGAACTCCCGCAACTCCTCTCGCAGCGCATGGGGGGCTGGGGTTATGGTCTGGTTGCTCCCCGATGGGGCCCTTGGTACAGCCCCGTGGCCAGCGAGACAGGCAGACAGGGTGCGGACCCCCGACGGGGATCCTGATGGGTTGACCTGAATGCTGGGGCGATAGGGGGCGGCGGAGGGAGGATAGCAGCCCCTTGTGGGTAGGGACGGGCAAACACAAAGGCCACTCCCTGGGAGTCATCTGTTGGAAAGGGGAAGGAGACTGTCCCAGGGGTGGCAATAATATCTCGGGAGGTGGGCGGGATAAGGGCAGGGGCAGGGGTAGAGGTGAGAGTCTGGGTCGGGAGAGGGCTCTCACTGATGCCGGGCGCAAGCTCTCTGGTGGATTTGGCAGCCACAGCATCAGGAGGTGGACTTTCTTCTGTAGGGTCCTCTCCCGGAAAGGAGGTCGAATGCTCCTCATCAGCGAGGGATGCCCCTGGTGGCTCAGGTTCCCGCCGCGTGGCACTGGCCGTCGCCTGAACTGGCTCGGCGGCTCTCAGCGAGGTGCCCTCTGCAGCCAGGTTGATGGAGGAGTCCAGGGGCTCCTCGGAGGTGGGAGCAGAAGCAACGGTTAGGGGGAGGGAACATGGGGAAAGGGGGGCTGGAGTGAAGTCGCCCAGATCGAGGCCCGCTGGCATAGGATCGTCCTCCCCCTGGGTGACCGGGGTCAGACCCAGGGCCTCGATCTCCTCATATATAGATAGGAAATTGTTTTCCGCTACCCCGGGATTCTCCCCGCCGGCACCTGACGCGACGGTTACTTTGGGGCACACTGAGGTTTCAGATGGTGCCTCGGGGGTCTTGGAGGGGAGGGACTCCCGTGGAGGGGAGATACCGCCTTCCAGTGCTGCCACGTCTTCCCCAGCTGGCTCTGGTGGATGGAACACACCCGTGGGTAGAGCGGAAGGCTTGGCATCGGTGCCCCCCTTCCTGGTCTTCCAGGGGGCCTCCGCATCACATGGGAGGAGCGGAGCTCGAGCCTTCTGCTTGCCCCGCTTCCCCTGGACTAGGGCCCAGCCCTCCATGGCATCATCCAGGGGCTGGCTAGCAGGGGTTGTGTCAGGGGGCAGAGGCGATGGCTCAGGGACTCGAGGGGGTAACGGTGGGGCAGCACAAGGGAGGGAAGATTCCCCTTGGGGCGGGCCCTCTCCCATGCTTGGCGGTGTCCCTGCCGCACCCTCCTCCACAGGCCCCGCCAGATTGCAAACAGCGGGGGCGGGGTTTTCCCGCTCGTCTGGGCATAGTTGGGGAGGTGTCCCTTGGGCCTGAGCGGGAGCAATGGTGGACTGGGAAGGAGGAGGGGCGGTTTCGATCGCCGGGCAGCCAGGGGCATCGGCGATGACGGGGCCGGTGCCCTGCCGGGGCTCGGGGGTCCCGGATGCCCCTCCTTCCCGGGCCAGGGGGCAGTCCCTCCGGACGTGCCCCATCGCCCGGCAGAGGTAGCACCGGGCCTCCCCCGTGGAATAATGCACCCTGTAACGGGCCCCCTGGTAGGGGACTAGGAAGGACCCCTCCAGGGCCTCTCCGTCACGCGCCGCCAATGGCAGTTGAAGCTGCACTTGCCGGCGGAACGAGAGGACATGTCAGAGGGCGGGGTCTTTGCAGACCAACGGGAGAGGGCTGATGACAGAGATGGTCTTCCCCAAGGTAGAAAGGGCGGGTAACAGGGCAGCATTGGGGAGAAAGGGAGGGACGGAGGTCAAGACCAGGTGGATGCCCAGGTCCTCTAGCGGCTCTAAAGGAAGGAACACGCCCCCCACCGCCAGGCCCTTCTCCACCGCCTCCTGGGCGGCGGCCTCCGATGCTAAGAAGAAGACGACCTTGCCATACATTTTGGAGGCCGCCACAATGGCCGTGGGCCCCACCACCCTCGCCAATGCCCGCACATAGGTCTCCACGTGGGGTGAGGCGGGCACCAGGAGGCAACGGACGCCGTGCTTCCTGGTCATGGTGGGAAAGGGGCCCCGGCCGCTATAGATGGTAGCGGAGGCGGTGGGCTGGAGAAATGACGTAGCGGCAGGCGGGGGGGCTGCCGACACCTGGGCGTATGCTCTGGGGGCCGGGGGAGGGACACCTGCAGAGCTGGTGGAGGGAACAGCGGGGAGGGGCGCCCCAGGTGGAGATGGGGCCGGGGCATTGGGGGCAGCCCCTGCCATGGAGGGCCTGGTCTTTTTAGCGGGGCCCTTCCCCTTCTTCTTCCCCTGGCCCTTCCCGCCAGCTGGGGGGACTCCCCCCAAAACTGAGGGGGAGAGAGATGTGGCAGCAGTGGAGGTCACCCCGGTGCCCGTCGCTGCTGGTGCCCCAGCGGGGGTGGTGGCAGATGGTTTGGCAGCGGAGGTAGAAGCTTGGGGGGGTGACAGAGGGGCAGGCAGGGGAGGAGGAGCTCGGGCTACTGGAGAGGTCTCACCCGTCTCATCCCCCGCCATCATGAGCAAGGAGGAAAGGGGGGACACCAAAAGGAGGAGGGGAGAGGGGAAGCAGGTCGACCACTCCTCCCCGCTAGGCTGCAGGCAGGGGAGGAGGGCGCCAAAAGGGGTGGGCTGGACGGGGGGCAATCAGGGGTTAGGGGTCAGTCACCGACACAAGGTGGAAATTCCGGCTCCTCTTGGTGCACTAGGGGAGGGGGGGATACAACAACATTGAGGGTGCAGTGAAGAGGGTTGCAACTAAAATGGGGAATTGCACAAGTGCATGGGAGGGGGCATGGGCACACGGAGCGAGGGGCTAAGCGGTCTGGAGGTACAACAGGGAAACCAAGGGGCTAGCTTCAAAGGCTGGGGCGGGGCAAACAAACAAAGGCTGCAGAAGGAAATGGGCGGGGCAGGCAAACAAACTGAAGCTAGTAAGGGGGGCTGGGGCAAAAGAGGAGGCAAAGCAAGTGGCAAATGGGGCAGGTAGTAAAGGGCAAAGCTGGGGGGTAGGCAGTCCAGGGGGGGCACATGTGCCCATGTGCACTTGCACAAGTCTTTTTTAGCTGGTTGCTTCTTCTGGCCCAAAGGGTGGAAATAGGGCGTGGCAAGCCAAGCAAGCAGCTGAGTCCAGAGGCAGGAGCTGAGGCAGATGGTATACAACCATTGGGGGTGGTGGAGGGGGCAGGGGTGGTGGTAGTAGTGGTGGGGGTTGGGGGGGACACACAGATGGATCGGGGGGCAGCTCCACGCCACACCCCCCGTGTCCCTACAAACACAGTCAAAACCCCCACCACAAGAGCACAGTTTGAAAATTACTCAGTCTTAGGCCCCCTCCACGGTGGTCTGCAAAGTCTCTAGGTGCTGCCCCACTGGCAGATGATCCTCTTCTTCTCCTCCTCGGGCTTCAGCAGCTCCAGGCAGCAGACTCCACAGCAGCAGCAGCAGCTCCAGGAACTCCAGGTGGTGGTCCAGGCAGGCAGAAAGGACCCCTCTCAGGTGGTGGTGTCCACAACAGCAGTGGCTGGGGTCCCTCACTCCTCCTCTCTGGGGAGTGGGCTAGCAGCCCCCCTCCCCGGGGCTGCAGTTGCAGCAGTAGCAGCACCCAAGAGTGGGGGGTCAAGTAGCAGAGAATGGGGTGTCTGGCCCAGCCAGGGGAGCAGCTGGAGCAGCAGGGAGAGCTTAGGGCCTAGCAGCAACAGGAGTAGCAGCTTCCCACCTCCCTCCAAGCTAGAAGGCTATGGGAGAGCAGTCTTATTGGGATCCGGGAAGTGGGCGGGCGAAGCCCGTCCACTGCTAAAGGGTCCCCCCCAGCCTAAAAGGGGGATCCACAGGACCTAGATACCCAAAAAATTCCGGGGGACAACTAATAAAATAACAGGGACAGGAGTGCGGTCAAAGGGTCAAAAGAAGGGAACCGGACGGGGACACCGAGCAGAGAACCCCGGACAGAGCCCACTGCTCCTCAAAGGCGTCAAGGGAGTCAGAGGACGCCGCCCAGAGGAACTCTGCCCGGATACGTGAACGGACCGAGGATCGGAAATAGGCCCCACAGTCACAGGAGACTCCATCGGCCAACCTCCTCACTCTGGTTTTGTAGATGGCCATTTTAGCTAGGGCCAAGAGGAGGTTGACCAGGAGATCCCGGGACTTTGTGGGGCCACGGATAGGGAGTGCATAAATGAGAAGGTGAGGGGAGAAGTGCAACCAAAAACGTAATAAGATATTGGTGAGGAGCCGGAATAGGGGCTGCAGCCTGGCACACTCCAGGTAGACATGTGCCAGGGTATCCCTCACGCCGCAAAAGGGGCAGGTGTCTGGGATTGTGGTGAACCGCGCCAAGTACACGCCCGTGCTCACGGCTCCGTGAAGGAGCCGCCAACTGAACATCCCCGGCGGGCTTTGGGACTAAGATGGAATATAGGCTGCCCCACCGGGGCTCTGCACCCTCCAAAGGTGGCAGGAGGTCCCGCCATTTTGTATCGGGGCGGGACACGAGGGTGCGGGCGTGAAGGGTGTGGAGCACGAGTGTGTAGAGATGTTTTCTTGGCACGGTTTGAAAACAGACCGGCTGCATCTCGTGCAGCCGGCTTCTAGTGAAGGGGTGAAGGGATCGGTTGGGTCCACGAGGGAGGGGTCCAATTAAAAGGTCCGGCGGGCCTGGGGTAGTGGGTGGGCGGGGCGTGCCCTCGTGCAGGACCCGGTCGAGATAAACCCGAGCAGCGGGCGGCAAAGCGGCCTTCACCTCCTGGAGTATGCATCGGGGAGTACAAGGTCTGGAAAGCCCCATGCGCTGAGCGAAGGTTAGGGGATCCAGCCAGTCTCCCCGGTCATAGTCCAGGAGGTCTCCGACTCTTGTGACCTCTGCCAGGACCAACCTCTGGCGCACCGAGCGGGACTCCGCCACCTGCAAACGGAGCTGGGGGTTGTGTAGCAGGGGCTCCGCGAGGAGATCTGCCCCCTCGGTGGCCGCCACGGACCTGCTCGTTGTAAAGAGTTTCCAGGTCCGGAGGAGGTCCTGGTAGAAGACCGGCAGCCCGGAGAGGTCTCGCGGAAGACCTCTCGGATGGAGATAAAGGAGTGCCGGTCGTATCGG